>NC_057801.1:781655140-781721872 GCF_018294505.1 Triticum aestivum
AAATCACCTTCTCCCCGGGAAGCTCCCTTCTCCCGAGCCGCGAAACCTCAGCCCCACCTCCATGGCGCCCCCCACCGCACCAATTTCACAGCCGCCCTCCTCCCTGATGCCGGAGACGCTGTCCAATTGCCGTCGTGCACTGGGTCGTGTGCCTCTTACTCCGTGTTGCTGGTGCTGCCTCGACGACGGCCGCGTGAACCGTACCGGAGCCGATTCACCCCCGCCGTTGTTCACGGCGCCGGAGTGGCTCCAACTTCGGATCCGTCCAGAGTCCTGGCGCTGCTTTCGCGTAGCCGTCGACCATCACGACATTGCTCTTTCCCTGCCGTCGGTCACCACCGCAACCACGCCGGCCTCACCGACTCGGCAGCTGGACCTGCCTACTTCACCATGCCGCTAGATAGGTCGCACCCTCATCTGAAATCACTTTATTTAGGCGTCAGTTGTCTGAATTTTTATTCTGGGCCAATCGATTCCCAATAGGAAGAAGCACCCCTCGAGGCGGCGGAGCTCCTAGACTGACGGTTGGCTGGTGTCTAACGTAAGGGTGCGGGGCCGCAAGTTCGCCGCGGAAGCAGCGCTTACATGGCTATCTTTTAGAGTTGCGTGGGTTGAAGGTACTTCCGCTGCCGGATCTAGATGACGGGGAGTCTTTGTGGATTGGCCCGGGGGCGGCGCAACCACGGCAGTGCGGTGGGGCGGGGAGCAGGGTTTTGGCCGGGGCCACGGACGGCGGAGGCAGGCTGCTCTGCCGTTGGTCGCTGGCTCTTCGGGGAAGATTCCGAACAGTGTCAGCCGGGAGGCACAAGACGGCCATCAAGCCATCCGGCGTAGATCGGACAGTACCAAAATAAAATAAAATTGTGTGACCCCAATTTAGTCATCAGTCAACAGACGTGTGACCACTCTCGTACCTTGTTGTTGATCTCTTAGTGTATTTCTTCATATCAAAGAGATATATCGTTCTTAACATTATGCGTTATCTGCATCTTCAGACACACTGTCTTCCGACTCACCGCAGCTGCTCCAACAAGGGAAGCATACACCAGAAGGGAGCTACAGTCCCCACTCAACAGTTCCCTGCATCGAATGCTCATGCTCGACATGGACATCCACAACAACTGCAGGGCCATCGACAAGTCAGCACATGATGCTCACTCCTATGGATGGCAGCCAGATAGGTTGTACCCTCATCTTACTTGTGTGCAGCATTTATGGCTTTGTTATTCATCTAAGCACGGAAAATAGATCATCACATTTCACTGTATATTCATGTTGATCTCTTACGGGTCTTGTTCAGGAGTTCACGATGTTCTATAGTTCAGCTAAGATACTTGTTCTTTAGGTAACGCTGTTCCATAGTTATCATCCATCAGCCAATGCTATCCCACAGGCTAGTGATTATTGTATTATACCACTTCTAGTATTACCTATGTTGTTCTTTAATACTTTTGTGTGCCATCTAGTTAATCTCGAGTACAAACGATACATATTCTGTAGCTTTCATCTATGTTCTTGTAGGACCTTGAAGTATGTCTAGAGGGGGGTGATTAGACTACTTGACCAATAAAAACCTAACTTTTCCCACTTTTAGACTTTGGCAGATTTTAGCTATCTTTGAACAAGTCAAGCAATCTTCACACAATTCAAGCAAGCATGCAAAGAGTAAATTGGCAGCGAAAATTAAAGCATGAAACTTGCAAGAATGTAAAGGGAAGGGTTTGGAGGATTCAAACGCAATTGAAGACACGGATGTTTTTGTCGTGGTTCCGATAGGTGGTGCTATCGTACATCCACGTTGATGGAGACTTCAACCCACGTAGGGTAACGGTTGCGTGAGTCCACGAAGGGCTCCACCCACGAAGGGTCCACGAAGAAGCAACCTTGTCTATCCCACCATGGCCGTCGCCCACGAAGGACTTGCCTCACTAGCGGTAGATCTTCACGAAGTAGGCGATCTCCTTGCCCTTACAAACTCCTTGGTTCAACTCCACAATCTTGTCGGAGGCTCCCAAGTGACACCTAGCCAATCTAGGAGACACCACTCTCCAAGAAGTAGCAAATGGTGTGTTGATGATGAACTCCTTGCTCTTGTGCTTCAAATGATAGTCTCCCCAACACTCAACTCTCTCTCATGGGATTTGGATTTGGTGGAAAGAGGATTTGAGTGGAAAGCAACTTGGGAAGGCTAGAGGTCAAGATTCATGTGGTTGGAATGGAATATTTTGGCCTCAACGCATGAGTAGGTAGTTCTCTCTCAGAATTGGTAAGTTGGAAGTGTAGGTTTGTTCTGATGGCTCTCTCCACGAATGAAGAGGAGGTGGAGGGGTATATATAGCCTCCACACAAAATCTAACCGTTACACACAATTTACCAATCTCGGTGGGACCGAATCAACAAACTCGGTCAGACCGATTTTAGTAAACCTAGTGACTGTTAGGGTTTTCGGTGGGACCGACATGCATCTCGGTAGGACCGATATGGTTAGGGTTAGGGCATAACGTAATCTCAGTGAGACCGATTACACAAACTCGGTGAGACCGATTTTGGTAACTAGCTAACCAGAGAGTTGGTCAGGTAAACTTGGTGGGACCGATTCGCTCTTTCGGTGAGACCGAAAAGTTACGAAAGGGAAACAGAAAGTTTACATTGCAATCTCGGTGGGACCGATCGCTCACTTCAGTTAGACCGAAACGTTACGAAGGGAAACAGAGAGATTACAATCCCATCTCGGTGAAACCGATTTGCCTAGGGTTTGTGGCAGTGGCTATGACATCTGAACTCGGTGGCGCCGGATAGATAGAATCGGTAGGGCCAAGTTTGACTTTGGGTTTAGGTCATATGTGGATGTGAGAAAGTAGTGGAGGGTTTTGGAGCATATCACTAAGCACATGAAGCAAGAGGCTCATTAAGCAACACCTCATCCCTCCTTGATAGTATTGGCTTTTCCTATAGACTCAATGTGATCTTGGATCACTAAAATATAAAATGTAGAGTCTTGAGCTTTTGAGCTTGAGCCAATCCCTTGTCCTTAGTATTTTGAGGGATCCACTTTCATCATCCATGCCATGCCAATCATTGAGCTTTCCTGAAATATTCATCTTGGAATAGCATTAGCTCAATGAGCTATATGTTGTTATGAATTACCAAAACCACCTAGAGATAGTTGCACTTTCAGTTCTCCCTTTAGTTTATGAGACCTGTTGCTGCTAGTTAACCCCAGTCCTACTATTTATGTCTTCTCCTACAGGCACTCATTTACAAAAATCTAACTACTAGTTGTCTTCCATGCATGTCAGATATAATTACACACACTGATATATCCACAAGAACCTCACGGAGCAATGTAAAGGCCAATAAACTTGATGTCAATGATACCCAATATGATCGAACATGTAAAGGCAGTTCTTCAGAAGACTTGCAGAAAGATGATGAATCCTCTTCACCCCACAAGGTCCTTGCTCTAACTTGGCCTGTGATATGGGTACAACATGCATATAATGTCCTGGAGTGTATCTACTCTGTTGCAATGCCATGTGCTTAGCATGCTGATCATGCATGTAAATATGTCATGCCTTCCTGTTTTTCAGTACCTATTCCATTCATGATAACATGTTTTCAAATTCAAGTATTGTCATTCTACTCTATCGCAATGCCATCTGCTTAATTTGGACATCATGCTTCTGAATATCTTATGCATTGTTATTCATCAGTATGTACTTCATCTATCTGCCATACCATGTTTTTTTACATTGAAGTGTTGTTCTAGTGATCTGTTGCAATGCCATCTTATTTTCCCAATCATACATGTGTATGTTGCCTTAGTTATTTCTGTACGTATTCCGCTAGCATATAGTTTTACATTCAACTAGTTTTTTTTGCTGTGTTGTCCTGTTGTATCCCTAGCTCTTACACCATACTCCCTCCATCCAGATTACGTGTTGCCGAAATGGATAAAAAAGGATGTATCTAGAACTGAAATACGCCTAGACCCATCCATTTTTTTCCGGATGGAGGGAATACATGTCAATATGTCATGTCTTTCTATTCTTCAGTACCTATTCCATCTCTCTGCTATCGCATGTTTTATAATTAAAGCACCATTCTTCTATACAAGGCATGCAAGGGGAAGACTACTATGTTAGAATCTGAAGGGTTACAAACAAGGCCTTTGCAAAAGATCCAAACGCCAGGAGATAATAAACCATACTGCTCCAACACAGAGAAACCCAACTCCTACTGATAATAAGCAGATTCTAGTGGCCAAAGAACTAGTCCGCTCCAGTCCAACAAAAATATGTCAACTCAATTCTAAGAAGCGTGTGCGTATCCTTGCATCATGAAATTTTATAGCATGCTGATCATATTTTCTACATGTTTCTTACCCATCTCTCTTTTAGAAAAAAAGCTTAACGGATAGAAGAATTTCTGCAATGGTATCGTTTATGAGGAAAGATTCTTGCAGGAATTCTCTATGCTCCAATGTAGATGTAAGTACTTGTTGTATATCACTATATTTTTACATCAGCATGTATTTTGTTAATTGGCGTGAATCCAACCTTTATCTGATCTAAATTTAGTTGTAGCAAAATGTATGATTAAAGGCCACAATGTTGATTTTTGTAAGGAAAACTGCCTGGTAGTTTTGCATCCTGAGCTGCATGAGTGTACTATCTCATATCAGTGGGTTTGAATACTTTGGTTCTGCAGTGGGTTTTTCAGTGTTTTTTACTGTGTTGTCCTGACGTATCCCTAGCTCTTACATCATACTCCCTCCGTCCGGATTAAATGTCGCGGAAATGGATAAAACTGGATGTATCTAGAACTGAAATACGCCTAGACCCGTCCATTTATTTCCGGATGGAGGGAATACATGTCAATATGTCATGCCTTTCTATTCTTCAGTACCTATTCCATCTCTGCTGTAGCATGTTTTATAACTGAATCACCATTCTTCTATATAAGGCATGCAAGGGGAAGACGGCTATGTTAGAATCTGAAGGGTTACAAACCAGGTCTTTCAAAAGATCCAAACGCCAGGAGATAATAAACCAACTCCATTTTTCATAGATACTGCTCTAGCACAGAGAAACCTAAGTCCCACTGATAATAAGCAGATTCCAGTGGCCAAAGAACTAGTCCGCTCCAGTCCAGCAAAAGAATGTCAACTCCATTCTAAGAAGCGTGTGTGTATCCTCGCATCATGAAATTTTATAGCATTCTGATCATATTTTCTACATGTTTCTTACCCATCTCTCTTTTAGAAAATAAGGTTAAACGATAGAAGACTTCCTCCATTGGGATCGTATTCGAGGAAAATATCTTGCGGGAATTCTCTGTGCTCCAATGCTGATGTAAGTACCTGTTGTATATCACTATATTTTTACATCAACATGTATTTTGTTAATCGGCGTGAATCGAACCTTTATCTAATCTAAAATTAGTTGTAGCAAAATGTTAAAGGCGTCAATGTTGATTTTTGTAAGGAAAACTGCCTGGTAGTTTTGCATACTGAGCTGCATGAATGTACTATCTCATATCACGCACATTACTGAATTGTAGTGCTTCTCTGGTTGCCCATTCATTCATTGTGTCAATGTTGCTTTCGTACTACCTTACCTAGCTGATGATAGTTGTGCCATATTGTGTTAATTTGGTGTAGGCTAGTTGCCCAAACGTTCGTTTTGTCAATGTTGCTTCCCTATTATGTGACTTGGCCAATGATAGCAATGCTAGTGTGTTAATTTTTTGCAGGTTGCTGAAGATAAGAAGACAAACTCTGAAAACAGCAAGGCAACCCCATTGTTTCTTTCTAGTAAATCTAGGCCAGGTAATATGGCAATAACTCATGATTAATCTGTTTGGTTCCCATCATAATTTATGTTATGATGCAGTGGTCGAGACACTCTCCACTATCAATAATACAAGCCTACCAAAATCGCCATCTGAATCTGTTCAGTATCCTCTGTCTCGAATGCAACGGAATAAATGTATGTTTGTGAACCAATTAATGGCTGAAGCAATGATGGAAATTGTGGATGAATCAGAGGTGCATAGTCGTGCGACACAACAACTGATCAATGTTTTCAGAGATACTGTAGCAAAGCAGAAAGAACTTGCCCACATGCTTATGGGCGTCATCTGTGCTGAGGTTGCAGATTGTGACGTTGTAGATGGTTAGGTTCTGCTCATTTATTTGCACTGGCATCAATCTTTGATTGCCCAGTGGATGTAATTTCCTGTAATATATGCTGGATGTGCAATGTTATTCCCTGTATGCCGTACCTTTGCTTGATCAGTTTTGCTCATGTGCATAATTGCTCGTTGTAATGGGCTCAAATTATCTAATTTGGCCTAAAGACATGTACAAACTTTAGTGGTCCCATTAAGTTAATGGGTTGTTACTAGGCCGAAAGTTAATGGTCGGCCCTCTTACCTCCCGGGTCGTTAACAAGCCGACATCGAAGCGGGCAACAGGTGGCCCCAATTTATTTCACGGGCCGTTAACAGGCCGTTACTAAGTTTGGGCTACATATGGCCCAACTATACTATAGGCCTTTAGCAGGCCGAAACAGACAGCGGGCTTGTACTGGACCATGAAGGCCATGGGCCGCTAAGAGGCTGAAAGTCATGTCGTATTGTAAATGGCCCAACTGTGTTGTGGGCCTTTAGCAGGCCGAAAGAGAAACCGAGGTGGTATTGGACCATGAAGGGCATGGGCCGTTAAAAGGCCAAAATTAAGGTCCGACTACAAATGGCCCAACTCATTTATGGTCTGTTAACAGGCCGAAAGGCACACAGGGCCGGGAATTGGCCCAACACTTAAATGGGTCGCTAAAAGGCCAAAACTCAGGTCCGACTACAAATGGCCCAACTGATTTATGGGCCGTCAACAGGCTGAAAGTGACACCGGGCCAGAAATTGGCCCAACACTTAAATGGGCCGCTAAAAGGCCAAAACTCAGGTCCGACAACAAATGGCCCATCATATTTATGGGCCGTCAATAGGCTGAAAGACACACCGGGCCGGAAATTAGCCCAACATTTAAATGGGTCGCTAAAAGGCCGAAAGATGTACATCCTGGAAATTGGCCCATCCATTAAATGGTCCGTTAACAGGCTGAAATCTCATCGGGCCAATATTGAGCCCAAATATATAGCGGACTGTTAACGGGCTGGAACTAACGATGGGCTGCAATGGTGTCAAATCTTTAACGGGTCGTTGACGGGCCGAATTGGCACATCTCGTATGAGCCGGGGCTTAAATGGACCTGACACAAGTAGGCCTTATATGGGCTGGCCTGCTAATTTTTACTGGGCCGGCCTTTTCAAAGGAATGGGCCTCTGTTGGGCCGTGCCATGTGTCGACGTATCATAGGCGCCTTCCGTCCAATGAGTGGATGACATCTGCCCAATGATGAGCCGACACGTGTTTCCTCCAGCCAATGATGATTTTACACGTGGAAAATCCTTATTGGTTGGGGCTGTTAATGGGTTATCGGATCGAAAACCCGACCCGATAGCTTAACGGTGTTCCCTTACGGTGGATGCCACGTGTCGGTCACCCTTGACGAAAGCACTTCTGTGACGCGTGATTTATCGTCATGGAAGTGGACACTTTCGTGATGATAATTTTGGTAATGTCATGGAACACTTCTATGACAGCACAGGTATGACTATCTTGATTCTGTCATAAAATTGTCATGGATGTACATGCATGACAAAAAACGCGACCTACTATGACAAACACGTATCATCACGGAAGTGTTTTTTTGTAGTGCATGACTTTAAAATTTTGAGGCACATCAAACAAATGTAGCAAATTGATAGCATGTCCTCTGATCATCTTGTGATCACCTGACTTGGGTAGCAATGTGTGCCTTAGGATCCAGTTGATGGTAGGCAAACCAGACAACAAGAAGTGGACAGATCCAAACATATGAGTCTCCAAAGCATCATCTGGGATCTCTCTGTACATGTGTGCCATAGTGTTATAGTCTTTCTTCTTCTCAGCATAAACATCCAAGTCATCTTCATTTTCTTCTGGGGCATTGATTAACTGAGCCCATTCTTCCATATAGGATTGGTACCTAGTACCTTCTGACATCCAGATGATCTTCCCATCTGGGTAGAAGTGGGCAGTGGAGTAAAACTGCATGATCAGCTCATCATTCCACTTGGTGAGCTTCTGGGCAACAAATGTATCAACTCCACATGCTTTGAAGCTTTCATATACACCTGGATAGTGATCTTCATTCTCCTTGATGTACTCCCAGTCAACCCATCTAATGTCATAGACAATAGGCTTCTTGTCAAGCAAAATTGTCTCATAAAAGTCTTGTTGTTCCTTAGTGTGAAACCTATAGTCAACAGCAGTTCTTCTCCTGGCAGCATATGGATCAGACTGTCTCCATAATCTCAGTCCTGAATCATTCCTGATTTTCATGTTTTCTGCAACAGGATGTGCATCATTGTGGTCAGGGATCTTGGGCTTCAGTTTTCTCAAAACAAGTGAATCATCTTCTTCTTCTTCAGCTTCAGGCACTGGGGCCTTGTTCTTTTCCTTAGCTGGAATACATCTGGTGTTCCTCTTGGGTTTAGGCTTTTGAGCTGGAGCAGCAGCCTTGGGAGCAGCTTTGGGCTTAGATGGAGTAGCCCCTGATCTGATTGCATCTCCCATGAGCTTCTGAGCTTTGGGTGCTGGCGCAGCATCCTCTTGTTCTTCTTCTTATGAATCTCTCATCATGGAGGGCTTGCCAAGAACTTTGGCAGTAGTGGTTCTTGCCCTCTTCTTCTTCTTACCATCACCTGCTGCTTCACCATCATCTGATTCAATGGTGAACTTCATAGTTTCACCTGTGGCAACTTTCTTTGACTTGGAAGCTTCAACAGTTGAGGCTCTGGCTTTTGACATTGGAACTCTTCTTGTTGGACCCTTTGTTTTCATTCCTGGCTTAGTTGCAACAGTTGTGCCATGCTCCTTTTTCAGCACCTTTTTCCTTGAAGTGGCCTCATCCTCAACAGCCACATAATCCTCATCTTTAGAATCTGAGGTTTTCTTCTTCCTTGTCCTGGTAGCTGCCTTTGGCAAGTTACTAGGTGTGATCCTGCTGCCCTCATCATAGCTGCTGGAGGGATTAGTGCCCTCACTCAACTGAACCTGTTCCTCTGACTTGTTCTGACTATCACTTTGATCAGACATCTTCAGGCAACCTATCAGCAGACCCTGTGAATAGGTTGTAGATGAGGTAGAGTAGATGAGCATCACAAAGTACAGAGGTTTTGCAAAACAATTGAGTCAAAAAGCTTAGTTTTAGTTCTCTACAGAAGTGATCTCGGAGCTACAGAATTGACACACTCGGTGATACCGAAGCAACACTTGGAACCTAAACTACTGAACTCGGTAGGGCCGAGTCACATCGGTGGCACCGAGATTTCTAGGGTTTCACAGAATCTTGAACTCGGTCACACCAATTTGCACGTTTCGGTCAGTCCGAAAAGCGCATGTGCAATGGCCAAGGCCAAATCGGTGAGACCGATTTCTACAGTTCGGTCGGTCCGAGATGAGTTCTGCGGAGAGCTAACCCTAAAATTTTCGAATCAATCTAGACCTAAGGAAGTTTTAGCTGGATGGATCGATCTCAATCGTGGCAAGAAATATGGCATTGTCCTTGTGCTAGGAATCGGAGTGAAAAAGACAGCACAAGGGGTCGAACACTTACCCTAAGGCGGCGAGTGTTTGCTACGGCGGCAACGGCGGAGCATATTGTCATTGACGGCGGCGGAGACCAGCGGCGGGAGGTCGCTGGCGACGAGAAGACGATCCAGAGACCCGAAGAGGCAGAGCAGGTTACGCGCGGGTGAAGGGTTTCGGAAAAAATTCCAAAATTTGACCCGTCACTATATATAACCTGACCCTGTCGGTGTGACCGAGTGGAACAACTCGATGGCACCAAGATGCAAAACTGCGAGCAGTTATTGCAACTCGGTGTGACTGAAAGGTTCTAATCGGTTGCACCGAGATTGAAAACCTAGATCAACTTAGTGATCTCGGTATGACCGAAAAGGGTGAATCGGTAAGACCGAAATGCACAAAGAGGTTTTGGAAGTTTAAGTCTATGACGAATCGGGGACTCCGAGTGCTCCTCACACAGAGTGGTTTGAATCTTACTTGATCAAACTTTGTGATGTAGCACAAATAGAGTTTGAGACAAAGAAAGCATAAATAGCTAGAGGGAGTTCTTTGGCATTCTTGTCCATCCATTTGGCAAAAGTGCAAAAGCCAAACAATCAAAGCAACAAAGGGATGTCCTCGAATTAGTAAAATATGCATCCAACATGCTCCCACAATAAAATAACAAATGAAATATGTGACAAAGCATGCACAAACACTCTAGCATCTATCAAGCAATTGGCGATGACTAGTATAGGGGATCGCAACAGTTTTCCAGGGTAGAGTATTCAACCCAAATTTATTGATTCGACACAAGGGGAGCCAAAGAATATTCTTAAGTATTAGCAGTTGAGTTGTCAATTCAACCACACCTGGATAACTTAGTATCTGCAGCAAAGTATTTAGTAGCAAAGTAGTATGGAAGTAATGGTAACAGTAGCAAAAGTAACAGTAGCAGATTTGTAGTAATTGTAACAGTGGCAACGGTAAAGTAAATAAGCAAAGCACAATATGTGAAAAGCTCATAGGCATTGGATCAGTGATGGATAATTATGTCGGATGCGATTCCTCATGTAATAGTTATAACATAGGGTGACACAGAACTAGCTCCAGTTCATCAATGTAATGTAGGCATGTATTCCGAATATAGTCATACGTGCTTATGGAAAAGAACTTGCATGACATCTTTTGTCCTACCCTCCCGTGGCAGCGGGGTCCTAATGAAAACTAAGGGATATTAAGGCCTCCTTTTAACAGAGTACCGGACCAAAGCATTAGCACTTAGTGAATACATGAACTCCTCAAACAACGGTCATCAACGAGAAGTATCACGATTATTGTCACTTCGGGGTTGTCGGATCATAACACATAATAGGTGACTATAGACTTGCAAGATAGGATCAAGAACTCACATATATTCATGAAAACATAATAGGTTCAGATCTGAAATCATGGCACTCGGGCCCTAGTGACAAGCATTAAGCATAGCAAAGTCATAGCAACATCGATCTCAGAACATAGTGGATACTAGGGATCAAACCCTAACAAAACTAACTTGATTACATGGTAAATCTCATCCAACACATCATCGTCCAGCAAGCCTACGATGGAATTACTCACGCATGGCGGTGAGCATCATGAAATTGGTGATGGAGGATGGTTGATGATGACGACGGCGATGAATCCCCCTCTCCGGAGCCCCGAACGGACTCCGGATCAACCCTCCCGAGAGAGATTAGGGCTTGGCGGCGGCTCCGTATCGTAAAATGCAATGAAACTTTCTCTCTGATTTTTTTCTCCGTGAAAGCTAATATATGAAGTTGGAGTTGAGGTCGGTGGACGTCCAGGGGGCCCAGAAGGCAGGGCGTGCGCCCTAGGGGAAGGGGCGTGCCCCCCACCCTCGTGGACAGGGTGTGGGCCCCTGACGCTGATTCTTTCGCCAGTATTTTTTATTTATTCTAAAAAGTTGCTTCGTGGATTTTCAGGTCATTCCGAGAACTTTTATTTTTGCACAAAAATAACACCATGGCAGTTCTGCTAAAAACAGCGTCAGTCCGGGCTAGTTCCATTCAAATGATGCAAGTTAGAGTCCAAAACAAGGGCAAAAGTGTTTGGAAAAGTAGATACAACGGAGACGTATCAACTCCCCCAAGCTTAAACCTTTGCTTGTCCTCAAGCAATTCAGTTGATAAACTGAAATTGATAAAGAAAAACTTTTACAAACTTTTTTTGCTCTTGTTGTTGTAATTATGTAAAGCCAGCATTCAAGTTTCAGCAAAGATTATGAACTAACCATATTCACAATGACACTTAGGTCTCATGTTTACTCATATCAATGGCATAATCAACTAGCGAGCAATAATAATAAATCTCGGATGACAACACTTTCTCAAAACAATCATAATATGATATAACAAGATGGTATCTCGCTAGCCCTTTCTGAAACCGCAAAACATAAATGCAGAGCACCTTTAAAGATCAAGGACTGACTAAACATTGTAATTCATGGTAAAAGAGATCTAGTCATAGTCATACCCAATATAAACTAATAGTAATGCATGCAAATGACAGCGGTGCTCTCCAGCGGGTGCTTTTTAATAAGAGGGTGATGACTCAACATAAAAGTAAATATATATGCCCTTCACAGAGGGAAGAAGGGATTTGTAGTGGTGCCAGAGCTCGATTTTGAAATAGAGATAAATAACATTTTGAGCGGTATACTTTCACTGTCAACATAACAACTAAGAGATCTCGATATCTTCCATGCTACACACATTATAGGCGGTTCCCAAACAGAATGGTAAAGTTTATACTTCCCCACCACCAACAAGCATCAATCCATGGCTTGCCCGAAACAACGGGTGCCTCCAACTAACAACAATCCTGGGGGAGTTTTATTTGAAATTATTTTGATTTGATTTGAGCATGGGACTGGGCATCCCAGTGACCAGCTATTTTCTCATGAATGAGGAGCGGAGTCCACTTCTCTTGAGAATAACCCGCCTAGCATGGAAGATACAGATAGCCCTAGTTGATACATGAGTTGTTCGAGCATACAAAACAGAATTTCATTTGAAGATTTGGAGTTTGGCACATACAAATTTACTTGGAATGGTAGGTAGATACCGCATATAGGAAGGTATAATGAACTCACATGGAATAACTTTGGGGTTTATGGAGTTTGGATGCACAAGCAGTATTCCCGCTTAGTACAGGTGAAGGCTAGCAAGAGACTGGGAAGCGACCAACTGAGAGAGCGACAACAGTCATGAACATGCATTAAAAGTAATCAACACCGAGTGCAAGCATGAGTAGGATATAATCCACCATGAACATAAATATCGTGAAGGCTATGTTGATTTTGTTTCAACTACATGCGTGAACATGTGCCAAGTCAAGTCACTGGAATCATTCAAAGGAGGATATCACCCTATCATACCACATCACAACCATTTTAATAGCATGTTGGCACGCAAGGTAAACCATTATAAGCTCCTAGCTAATTAAGCATGGCATAAGAAACTATAATCTCTAATTGTCATTGCAAACATGTTTATTCATAATAGGCTGAATCAGGAACGATGAACTAATCATATTTACAAAAACAAGAGAGGTCGAGTTCATACCAGCTTCTCTAATCTCAATCAGTCCATCATATATCGTCATTATTGCCTTTCACTTGCACGACCTAACGGTGTGTATAATAATAATAGTGCACGTGCATTGGACTAAGCTGGAATCTGCAAGCATTCAATTCAAGGGAGAAGACAAGGTAATATGGGCTCTTGGTTAAATCAACAATCATGCATATTAGAGCCACTAAACATTTTCATTAGGGTCTTCTCCTCTCGACCCCCAAAGGAAAGAAAAGAAATAAAACTTATTTACACGGGAAAGCTCCCAACAAGCAAAAGAAGAACGAGACATCTTTTTGGATTTTCTTTTAATTACTACTACTACAGCATGGAAAGTAAACTAAGTATTTTTTTTGGTTTTTTTCTTAAGGTTTATCAAACACACAAGAAAAAATTGAGAAAAAGAAATTAAACTAGCATGGATAGTACAATGAAAGAGTATGAGCACCGACGACTAGAATAAGTGTGTGAACATGAATGTAATGTCGGTGAGAAATACGTACTCCCCCAAGCTTAGGATTTTGGCCTAAGTTGATCTATGCCCATGGATAGCCTGGCTGATATCCAAAGTTGTAACTGGGGTCATACTGAGATGCAGCAGCCATTGCCTCCTGAGCTGCAGCATGGCGGCGAGCTGCCTCCGTCCTCCTCTCGTACTTGTTTGCCTCCTCCCTGGTTATAACATATCTTCCTTTTGTCTGATAGTCAAAGAGGGCAGGAGCAGGGAGAGTAATATGGACAGTGCGACATCTGTCAAAGACTAGTCGATACTGGAGGAATTGTTCATTCCTCTAAAGAAAATGGTGATTAACCATGGCATTATAATCTAAATAAGTGGGAGGCAACTCCCTATCATTTTCATGTACAGGTATACCAAGATAATTAGCCACACGGGTCGCATAAATCCCTCCGAACAAGTCTCCAACTAAACCATTATTATGCAACCTACGTGCAACAATTGCCCCCAACTTGTATTGTTTATCACCTAATACAGCACTCTTGAGAACACAAAGATCAGGAACACACATGTGACATGCAAGCTCAAGAACAGGGTCACCTAGGCAGCAAAAATTTGCAATGAATAAAGCACTAGAACAAAAACTAATTGGACCATTGGAGGAGTCACATACCAAGGAACAATCCCCCAAAGCAATTTTGTGAATGGAGCTTTGAGCAAGAAGATCGAAAATGGCAGCAAAGTGAGCTAGAACTCGTGCTTGAGCAGGATGATGATTTTTTGGGAGGAAGAAGAAGTGTGTGGGTGCAGGAATAAATGGAGGGGGGCCACCATGGGCCCATGAGGCAGGGGGCGCGCCCTGGACCCTCGTGGCCAGGTGCTTGCTCCCCTGCTGTGTTCTCAGTGCTAGATATTCTTAAATATTCCAGAAAAAAGCATATTAAATTTGCAGGGCATTAGGAGAACTTTTATTTTTGAGGTATTTTTTATTTCATGAATAATTCAGAAAACAGACATAAAATACTATTTTTGCTTTATTTATTCTAAATAACAGAAAGTAAAAAGAGGGTACAGAAGGTTGTGCCTTCTAACTTCATCCATCTCATGATCATCAAAAGGAATCCACTAACAAGGTTTATCAAGTCTTGTTAACAAACTCATTCCGAATAACATGGAACCGAAGAAATTTTGAATAGCACTAGGTTACCTCAACCGGGATATGAACATCCCCAATAATAAGAATATCATATTTCTTCTTGACAGTAGGAAGAGGAAATTCAAAACCTCCAATAATAATAGATGGAATTTTTCCAATAGAATTGATATTGTGAACTTGAGGTTGTTTCCTCCGAAAATGTACCGTATGCTCATTACCATTAATATGAAAAGTGACATTGCCTTTGTTGCAATCAATAACATCCCCTGCAGTATTCAAAAAGGGTCTACAAGGATAATCGACATACTATCATCCTCGGGAATATCAAGAATAACAAAGTCAGTTAAGATAGTGACATTTGCAACCACAACAGGCACATCCTCACAAATACTGACATGTATAGCAGTTGATTTGTCAGCCATTTGCAAAGATATTTCAGTAGGTGTCAACTTACTCAATTCAAGTATATGATATAAAGAGAGAGGCATAACACTAACACCGTCTCCAAGATCACATAAAGCAGTTTTAACATAATTTCTTTTAATGGAGCATGGTATAGTTGGTACTCCTGGGTCTCCAAGTTTCTTTGGTATTCCACCCTTAAAAGTATAATTAGCAAGCATGGTGGAAATTTTAGCTTCCAATATCTTTCTTTTATTTGTAATAATATATTTCATGTACTTAGCATAAGGGTTTACTTTAAGCATATCAGTTAAGCGCATACGTAAGAAGATAGGTCTAATCATTTCAGCAAAGCGCTCAAAATCCTCACCATCCTTTTTCTTTGATGGTTTAGGAGGAAAAGGCATGGGTTTCTGAACCCATGGTTCTCTTTCTTTACCGTGTTTCCTAGCAACAAAGTCTCTCTTATCATAATGTTGAATCTTTGATTGTGGGTTATCAAGATCAACATCATGGTTCAATCTCTACATCATTATTATTGCTAGGATGAGCATCAACATGAACATTATCATTAACATTATCACTAGGTTCATGTTCATCACCGGATTGTGTTTCAGCATCATAAATAGAAATATCATTGGGATTCTCAAGTGTGTCTACAATAGGTTCACTAGAAGCATGCAAAGTCCTATCATTTTTCTTTTTCTTCTTTTTAGAAGGACTAGGAGCATCTAAATTATTTCTCTGAGAATCTTGCTCAATTCTCTTAGGGTGGCCTTCAGGATACAAAGGTTCCTGAGTCATTTTACCAGTTCTAGTAGCCACTCTAACAGCAAAATCATGTTTATTATTTAACTCATCAAGCAAATCACTTTGAGCTTTATGTACTTGTTCTGCTTGAGTGGTAACCATAGAAGCATATTTACTAATGAGTTTAAGTTCACCTTTAACTCTAGCCATATAATCACCCAAGCGTCCAATCATGCAAGAATTACTCTTTAATTCTCTACCAACATAAGCATTGAAATTTTCTTGTCTAGCCATAAAGTCATCAAATTCATCTAAACATTGGCTAGGAAACTTAGTAGACGGGATTTCAACCTTATCATATCTATAGAGAGAATTTACCTTTACTACCTGTGTCGGGTTATCAAGACCATGTGTTTCTTCAATAGGTGGTATATTAAGACCATGTATTTCTTCAACAGGAGGTAAATTCTTAACATCTTCAGCTTTAATACCTTTCTCTTTCATTGATTTCTTTCCCTCTTGCATATCTTCAGGACTGGGAAATAGAACTCCCCTTTTCTTCGGAATTGGTTTAGGAATAGGCTCAGGAATTGGCTCAGGAGTTGGCTCAGGAAGTGTCCAATTATTTTCATTAGTCAACATATTATTCAATAGCAATTTAGCTTGATCGACTATTCTTTCCTTGAAAACACAACCAGCGCAACTATCCAAGTGGTCCTTGGAAGCATCGGTTAGTCCATTATAAAAGATATCAAGTATTTCATTTTTCTTAAGAGGATGATCGGGCAAAGCATTAAGTAACCGGAGAAGCCTCCCCCAAGCTTGTGGGAGACTCTCTTCTTCAATTTGCACAAAATTATATATTTCCCTTAAAGCAGCTTGTTTCTTATGAGCGGAGAAATATTTAGCAGAGAAGTAATAAATCATATCCTGGGGACTACACACACAACCAGGATCAAGAGAATTAAACCAAGTTTTAGCATCACCCTTTAATGAGAATGGAAATATCTTAAGGATATAGTAGTAGTGAGATTTCTCATCATTAGTGAAAAGGGTGGCTATATCATTTAACTTAGTAAGATGTGCCACAACAGTTTCAGATTCATAGCCATAGAAAGGATCAGTTTCAACCAAAGTAATTGTCTCAGGGTCGACAGAGAATTCATAATCCTTATCAGTAACAAAGATAGGTGAAGTAGCAAAAGCAGGGTCATATTTCATTCTAGCATTAAGAGTTTTCTGTTTAAGTTTAGCTAATAACTTCTTAAGATCAGATCTATCATTGCAAGCAAGAAAATCTCTAGCAATTTCTTCATCCATAACATAACCCTCGGGAACAACAGGCAATTCATATTTAGGGGGAGAACCTTCATCACTATCTTCAATAATATCAGTTTCAATTATTTCATTCTCTCTAGCCCTAGCAAGTTGTTCATCAAGAAATTCACCTAATGGCACAGTAGTATCAAGCACAGAAGTAGTTTCATCATAAGTATCATGCATAGTAGAAGTGGCATCATCAATATAACATGCGACATATCAGAATTAATAGCACAAGCAGGTTTAGGTGTCGCAAGCTTACTCATAACAGAAGGAGAATCTACTGCAGAGCTAGATGGCAGTTCCTTACCTCCCCTCATAGTTGAGGGATAAATCTTAGTTCTTTCGTCTTTCAAGTTCCTCATAGTGACAAGCAGATATAGATCCCAAGTGACTCAAAGAATAGAGCTATGCTCCCTGGCAACGGCGCCAGAAAATAGTCTTGATAATCCACAAGTATAGGGGATCGCAACAGTTTTCGAGGGTAGAGTATTCAACCCAAATTTATTGATTCAACACAAGGGGAGCCAAAAAATATTCTTAAGTATTAGCGGTTGAGTTGTCAATTCAACCACACCTGGATAACTTAGTATCTGCAGCAAAGTATTTAGTAGCAAAGTAGTATGGAAGTAACGGTAATAGTAGCAAAAGTAACAGTAGCAGATTTGTAGTAATTGTAAGGGACAATTGCATTTTTACCCCTAGTTGGTTCCTACCCACGGGTTTTGCCCTTACGTTTCGAGCTTGCTCAGTTTTGCCCTTACTTTTTCCATCGAGGTCCCTCAAATACCTTTGACCGTTTGACCAAAACTTTGAAAATTCATAACTAATTCATATGAACTCAGAAAAATGCAAATAAGATATCAAAATGTTCTGATAAACATTATCTTTATGAGCATATCATTTGCATTCAGGACAAAAGCATATTTTAAACTACCCGAGATAATTAATGTTATTAACATTATTAAAAATAAATAGGTATAAACAATATTATTTTTTCGTGGATAAAAATTATATGCAAATGTAGGTGATGTTTTCTGAACATCCTGATACCTTATTTGCATTTTCCTGAGTTCGTATCAACTTGTTATGGAGTTTCCAAATAACGGTCAAAGTCGTTAGAACATGCATAACAAGTTGATACAAACTCAGAAAAATACAAATAAGTTATCAGGATGTTCAGAAAACATCACCTACATTTGCATGTAATTTTTGTTCATGAAAAAATATTGTTTATACCTATTTATTTATAATAATGTTAATAACATTAATTACCTCGGGTAGTTTAAATGATGTTTTTGTCCTGAATGCAAATGATATGCTCATAAATGTAATGTTTATATGAACATTTTGATATCTTATTTGCATTTTTCTGAGTACGTATGAATTAGTTATGAATTTTCAAAGTTTTGGTCAAACGGTCAAAGGGCATTCGAGGGACCTCGATGGAAAAAGTAAGGGCAAAACTGAGCAAGCTCGAAAAGTAAGGGCAAAACCCGTGGGTAGGAACCAACTAGGGGTAAAAATGCAATTGTCCCTAATTGTAATAGTGGCAACGGTAAAGTAAATAAGCAAAGCACAATATGTGAAAAGCTCATAGGCATTGGATCAGTGATGGATAATTATGTCGGATGCGATTCCTCATGTAATAGTTATAACATAGGGTGACACGGAACTAGCTCCAGTTCATCAATGTAATGTAGGTATGTATTCCGAATATAGTCATACGTGCTTATCGAAAAGAACTTGCATGACATCTTTTGTCCTACCCTCCCGTGGCAGCGGGGTCCTAATGAAAACTAAGGGATATTAAGGCCTCCTTTTAATAGAGTACCGGACCAAAGCATTAGCACTTAGTGAATACATGAACTCCTCAAACAACGGTCATCACCGAGAAGTATCACGGTTATTGTCACTTCGGGGTTGTCGGATCATAACACATAATAGGTGACTATAGACTTGCAAGATAGGATCAAGAACTCACATATATTCATGAAAACATAATAGGTTCAGATCTGAAATCATGGCACTCGGGCCCTAGTGACAAGCATTAAGCATAGCAAAGTCATAGCAACATCGATCTCAGAACATAGTGGATACTAGGGATCAAACCCTAACAAAACTAACTTGATTACATGGTAAATCTCATCCAATCCATCACCGTCCAGCAAGCCTACGATGGAATTACTCACGCACGGCGGTGAGCATCATGAAAATGGTGATGGAGGATGGTTGATGATGACGACAGCGACGGATCCCCCTCTCCGGAGCCCCGAACGGACTCCAGATCAGCCCTCCTGAGAGAGATTAGGGCTTGGCGGCGGCTCCGTATCGTAAATTGCGATGAAACTTTCTCTCTGATTTTTTTCTCCGTGAAAGCAAATATATGGAGTTGGAGTTAAGGTCGGTGGACGTCCAGGGGGCCCACGAGGCAGGGGGCGCGCCCCCCACCCTCGTGGACAGGGTGTGGGCCCCTAATGCTGATTATTTTGCCAGTATTTTTTATTTATTCTGAAAAGTTGCTCCGTGGATTTTCAGGTCATTCCGAGAACTTTTATTTCTGCACAAAAATAACACCATGGCAGTTCTGCTGAAACAGCGTCAGTCCGGGTTAGTTCCATTCAAATCATGCAAGTTAGAGTCCAAAATAAGGGCAAAAGTGTTTGGAAAAGTAGATACGACAGAGACGTATCACTTCGTTAATTCAAAGTCGGGCTAAAGGGCTCGAGTTGTGCCTTTTCTCTAAAATGTTCATGTGTCCATTATTCTTTCTTGAAGAAAAATATGTGCAATAAGCAATAAATCATCATGCACATTAGGACAGTAAAATTGAGCCTAAATCGGGCCCTCTCGGCAATTTGCATTTTTGGCCATCCGTTTTCATTTTGAGAGTTTCTGGACGTTAGATCTCGTCTGTGACACAATCTATCCCGCCAAGCCGAGAAAATCTCAATACTTCTGTGGAGGATCCGGGAAAATTGAAGGAGGGCCAAGTGTTGTTAGCCTATTAAGGGGCCTTCCTATGCATTGATGCTTAACTCGTCATTTTAGGTGGTGATAAGTTTTTAGAGACGACCACCCAATGATTATATCTTAGAGCAAGTCTAATAAGTACTCCCTCCGTTCCTTGATATAAGGTGTATAGATTTTTTAGAAAAAAACCAAAATACAAGGTGTATTGCATTGCACCACTCGTTTGAATAATTTTTTTAGGGATTTGATTGCATTTCCTTATATCAGACAAGCTCCTCTATTTTCTCATGTGAATTAGTCAGGTGTAATCTCGCCCAAAACTTGTGAAATTTCCCCTCCACATGTGTTCTTTAATTTCATGCCAAAAACTATACACCCTATATTTAGGAAATGAGGGAGTAATATTGAGCAGGGCTATAGCATGTGCCATGTCATTGAAAACCTAGTTGGAATGGAGAGAAAGGAGGAGAGAGGGTGAAGCGGTTGCTAAATCTATAGCCCGGCTATAGCTGAAGCTACAAGGCACAAGAGCATGGTTAATAATACAACCAATAATTAGCTATAGGGAGTTGTGATGTCATTTAGAGCTAGCCTAATAGCCGGCATGTACAATAGCAAGTTTTAAATATGTACTATTCTATTAATGACTGACAATTTCACGAATTGTCTTGGGGCTCGTGCTATAGTAGGCTCTTAATCTACAATCTACTTTCCTTTTTTCTCCTCTTATCTCTCCACGAACTAAGCAAATATATACTCCCTTTGTTTCTAAATATAAGTCTTTTTAGATATTTCAATAAGAACTACATACGAATGTATATAGATTTTTTTTAGAGTGTATATTCACTTTCTTTGCTCCGTATATAGTCCATATTGTAATCTCTAAAAGGACTTATATTTAGAAACGAGGGAAATCATATTTACCTTCTTATAGCGTGCTTATGTCACATTATTGTACTTGCTCTAAGAGCTAGCTTGCAACCTGTGCAAGTGCTAGAGCCGGCTCTTGGTCCTTCCCTTCCAATCAGGTGTGTTTATTTGTCTTCACCACATGCAAACATTAAATATTATAGCCATGTTTAATAGCTAATCTATAGTCAGCCTATTATACAAGTGTTTTTCTACCAAGACTATAGGTGGCATGGCACATGTATAAAGCCGGCAGTCGGCTTTCTTATTAGCCTTCCTCTTAGGTGTTGTTTCTATGTTATGTTGCATTTAATTAGTTTAGGTATCACATGTAGATTTTAGTATTGTGGCCTAGTTGTAAAGAGAATGAAAGAAGAGAGATATAGAAGATAAGCCACACCGATTGAGCATTAATCACACTATGTAGAGAAATATGCTAAGATACAACTCTCTTCTCTTTCTTCTTTTATTGATGTGTCATGTCAACATTTTATCTATGGAATCATGCTATGAAACTAGCATTGGGAGTGCCCTTAGAGCATGATTAATAATACAACCAACAATCGTCTATAAGTTGTCATGTCATTTAAAGCCAACCTAATAGCTGGCATGTAAAATAGTAAGTTTTAAATATGTACTACTTTATTAATGAGTGGCCCACTTTACAGTATCACAAAGTGTTTTGGGGATCGTGTTATAGCTGGCTTTAATTCCACAGCCGGTTTTCCTTCTCTGTCCTCTTCTCTCTTCTCCAACTAAGCAAATATATAATATTAGAATACTTTGTGTTGGCAGCAATTAATCACCTGTTTGCATGCATATTCTAAATATACTAAATCTAGCCAGGTTTGATTTACCCTGTTTTTTTGACTTGTTTCAATCAGTGAAAATCCATCCAATCGGAGGCTGCCACGTTATATAGTGAGGGATCAGGTTGTGTACGTTTTGGGTGGCTTGAGCGATTTTACCTGAGATCTGGGACATTCCTTCTGCTGTTGCATGGATCCAATTTGACTACGTCTAGATTGATTTGGCAGTTTCCTGTTTTGAGGTTTGCATGCGGTGTCTCGGTGTTGTGATTTGCATGCCTCCAGCCTGATCCTGATGTGTACGTGTCCCTATTTTGGTGGGTTCTACATAATCTACGTGGCTGTTAGGCGGTGTTGTTTTGACGATGGCTCTGGGTGCATCGATGTTTCTCGGCGCAGTCGATACTTCTGGTCGTTGCTGTGCCCGATACTTCGGATGGGCTGGATTGCTATAAATACGAGTTTGCTGTCTCTTTGTTTCCTCCGCCTTACGGAGCGGGTCGTGGTGATTGGTGATTCATGTCGAGGTGGTGCCCACTGCTGGGGCCGTCCGTCCTCCCTGACCTCGCTGCTGCTGGCCCATGCCTTGCCGGAGACCCAACTGCCGGGATCTTGTTGAGGAGCTCCTTCATCCCTTGAGGCGAACCCGAAGGCGAGGCTGCTGGCGGTGCTGTTCGCGACGGTCATGGCGTACCACGTACAGGGAGAGGGCCGCCGCGATGGACGACCGGCTGGCCGGGGAGTACAAGTTCGGCCACCTCTCTCTCCTGCATCAGGTCCAGCTGTCGTCGGCGGCATCGTCGTCCTCCTCAATTCCAGGCCCCGGCAAGCCCCCGTATGGAGCTCAAAGGCACTGGAGACCCGTTCTGCAACGTCGGCCTCCCCGAGCTCCTGGTGGTTGCCTCGACGCCCACCATCGTTGCTTCGGCTCCTGCCGCGAGCGTGGTGCGTCGTTAGTTTAGCGAGAGGATGAAGGCGCATGCACGCCTCGCTGTCCGCTGGATCCCATCCGTGGCCCAAGCGAGAGCATTCTCCCATATGTATCCGGCCGGCGTGGCTGCGTCCCTCTCCCCCTTTCTTGTTTTCTTTTGCAGTTTTGCTCCTTCTTTACTCTCTTTTTGAGCAGCGTGGGATTGGCGGCCGCGGTGGAAAAGGACTACTCCGTGCGCAACGCCGGCTGTATCTGGTGGCCAGCGCCTGTGCGGTGCAGAGGACGCTGATGCCGCGACCCACAATGGCGGACAACCAGTCAACCATACGCCGGGGCTGGGCGCTGTGCTGCGGGAGTCTCGGTCGCGTTACTAGCGTACTGTGTGGACGCGGTCGTGACGGTAGCAGGCTTCAGCAGCAGCTTGCAGAGTGAGCAAGATTCAGAAGGCCTTCAACAAAACGTCAGTTGGCTTTGTTTTGACTGCGTGGGCAGTCCGCATGAACGACGCTCAAATTGTGTCAGGCAGTTTTGGGCGTTTGTTGTGAACTTGTGATGGAGGAGGGGTGCAACAACATGCAGGGATGGTGGATGGCGGCTTCGACATCTCTGTACTGCCTATAAAGCATCACATGCTGATGCTATGTTTCATTTGCCCCATCTCCCATCTCTGCTCTTATTTTAAGTAAATGCCCAGATGCCTTACATTTATCTCTGCGGGAGTTTTTCTTTTCTAATGATATCATCTATACATGTTACTTAGTTACTAAACCTATGTAACTTAGGGCCTAATTGATAAATTGCTAGCCGTATCCGCATACTTTTGTGGAGATCATATGGGGGAGGATCGAACAGTGTGGCAACAGACATCAAGGTGTGTTCTTTCAAAGAATCTTCGCATCGAGTCAATGAGCATCATATTTGAAGTGCAGTTTAACTTAGTCAGTTATAGTGCTTAAATATGATTTTGGTGTGTGTGAAAATAATACAGTATTATATTTCTACTGAATGCATGAGCATGATGTATCACACATCTACATGTCTAGGCTTTTTCAGTTTTTGTTCCGGATGGAGACCAGAAGCATCACTGTCCTTGACTAGAATCACCATGGCCAGATTAAAGACTGCAAGCTGGCAAGTTCTTCCTTTCGATTTCTCAATCGTTAGGTTATGGATCATCTCCCCCTTGCTAGCTGATACGAAGTACAGAAAATTTTTGTGCCCAGATTATACGGAATACAGAAAGAAAATCTGACCATGTAAACAACTTGGTACATTGCATAGCTGGTCTTGGACGCCTCCTTCAGAGCAGTACATCTTGAAGACAAAGGATCTTGCCATGTTTAATAACTTGTGTGTTGTCCGAACAATCATTATTGTGAGCCTCCCATCTTGCATCAGTAATTCATTTTGTTGTTTGTGTATTTGTTTTTTCTTTCTTTTGAGCTGCTGCACATTAGAAATTCTGTCACGACGGTTTCCATTTTAAACTTCTATGTTGCATTAATTGGTGAGTGTTTTGATTATTCCTTGTGTGGCAGCTTCTTCCTCTTCTACTATGGAATGGTATTTGTTTCCATTTTTGGTATGTATTTCTCTTTGGCCAGTTGAATTTGACAGATCATTGATGTGATTCTTGGTCTTTTGTTTCGGAGCGCTTCTGTTATTTTCGCAAGGATAAGTTTTTGACTGATTCATACCGTTAGTATTTCATCTACAAGGAGGATAATATGAGGATCAATAGTACTCCCTCCATATCAAAATATAAGGCCTTCTCTGGTACAAAAGGACTATAAAAACATCTTATATTTTGATACAAAGGGATAATTAATTTTTCTGTAGGATATGGTGTGACCAAAATAAATAGGTGGAGGTTTACCTTTTTGCTTTTTGTGAGATGTGCCCTTTCTGATTGACTGGGCACTGTAATCTTCTTCTGTTTCCATTGACTGTAGTTTGCGTTTAAGGTGACCACCTAGCCAGGCTATAGGATCTGTGGTTCCGAAATTATTCTTGCCATTTGAGCACTTACACGGTTACACCAACCCATGTCAAGAATTTGCATGAGCCATCTACTACTTCATCATGATCTCTAATCCAGCAGGTGGTCGGACAAGAACACCGTAAGCTTTTCAGTTCAGAAAGAAAACAATGAAGCACTCAACGGACTAGATAACGAGCTTTGCCTATGATCAATAGAATTTTCTTATCAAAATAATGCAGTCAGTTTTCCGGTCAAAATAATGTACTCTTCAGGTTTGTGAGTAAAAACTCCTACTATGTAATGTAAAATATAACTATCAACTTGTGCAGCAAATGAGTGTTTGTGTCCTCAACGGTGCAATTTTCTTCTGAACAACTGATCAAACGCACAACACAAACAAACAAAATTATTGCATTGTATTCGTGGCAGTACACAAAAAAAAAGTTATTGCACTATATGCATAACATCAGGTGGACCACTTAAAACACATGATCGCTCTGCTTTAGCAAAGCATCAATAATTTTCACTATTTCACTTAAAACACATGGCCTTGGAATCATGTGTTCTAAGTTTGTAATAAAATGGTGTAGGCGCAGTGCAAACTCCGCGGCCCATGAACTAGCAGGCCTCGGCCGTATGTGCCCTGCAAACTCGGCTGTTGAGTGGGAGTCCGATGTACCCGCCCAAGTGGCTGTATGTGTTGCCGGTGATTTACCCAGACACCGTTAAGTTATAAAGCTTTGCTTTGTTTTCAAAAAAAAATATTAATATTCAGTGGTCATGCTCTTTTAAGGCTGGAAATGTTCCTCAGTAGCTTAATTGTTCTGTTTTGGGATGCTTATGGAAACTAGGATGGTCTGCAACCTTCTTATTCTCCCCTACTTTTGCACTACCTACGAGATATGCTTTTCTTTTCTTTCTTTGTTGTGCATGCCTGAAATGACGAGGCTCTGCAGTGGATTTGGCCATCGATTCCTTTTACCATTGTGTAGGACCATGGAGACAGATGCAACAGTTACCGCCCTTTTGATAGGCCGGCAAGCTCTTCTACTCCCCTTGAACTATTAATTTCTGCAAATTTTCTGAGTTAAGTTCCCATGTCCAGAGGTATTACAAAGGAACAATAAGCAGTGAACTGTGTTTGCAAATATTTAAAAAAATCAAATGTGCTTGCATCCATCATTATTAAGCAGAGGAGCCCTTGGAAATTCGGGATTTAGCAGTTCAATAGTAGTTACAAGTTTTAGCCCCTTTGTAATTAGGGAAACCCTTTCCATCCTGACATAAATTTAGTTGTGACGCATGCAACACGAATGCTACTCTTCAAGAGCATATGCGGAAGATCTCATATCTTGAGTGTGTTGGTACATGCTTTCATCTAGCTAAATTAATTTATTATTTCAGAAGTATTTAGTAGGTCGTAGGAATTAAGGGATGAAATATTGTCCTTATATGAATGTTGTCCTCCAAACTATGTGCTCCTTCGGGTTCCATGTCGATTTTTAGTTGTTGATCAATGTCCTTCCTATCACGCGTCTCAAATGGAAGCCGACTTTTCAAAAAACTATACGCTCCAGTTTTCCATTCGCAACAACAACTATAACATATCCATATTCAACAAGACTCGCTGATGGTCTACATACCACGACACTTGCATATCCTATATACAAAAAGACCAGCCGATGGTTCCTTCTTGAAGCCAGTCTGACTGCCAATCTGGATTCACATATCCGGCCATTGGAACCGATCCCACAAAACAACAGAAGCATGTTTGTGACTGATCTGCCATGGGCAATTTCAAAGGAAAAAACACGCTACATTCACAGGTCAGCCAACTGAAACACACTAGAGGCGGGAAGTCAACTGAAACACACTAGAAACCCCCCGCAAAAGAAAAAGAAACACACTAGAAGCAGCAGAGGAAATTGTTGCCCAAGAAGCATTGGAATGCATCTATGCTCACTATAACATCATAATCAATGGTCATAACTATCATGCTTTCGAAGTCGCAAAAGAGAACATTGCAAATTCAACATGACCAATTAGCAGGTAACCACTCACCAAAATGAATTCACAAAACAAACTAGGATCTTGTCAAAGATATGCAACAATTTCTCCAACGTCTTACCAATACATATCTACCCCAGCGAACTGAAGATCCATTATCTTATACAACTTCACTAGATCGCATGCAACAATATGCAAAAGCTTTATACCACTTCATCACCGGCACCAATCCCTGAGGAGGCCGCACTAGAATGATATAAGCTACAAATGAATGTTACGCTTTTAGTCTTACTACAGAAACATCAGCGTCTATTTCCCATTTTATAACAATTGATGATGATGTGTATCCTTTTCAGTTTGCTTATATGCATGCCTTCCTTTTTTATGATCATAATCTTGCTCATATAGTTATCTTCAAATTAAAATTTATATCATGCAACAAGGACAACATATACAAACACGATGTATCAATGGGGCGCGGCGTGCCGCCGCGCGGGCATAGCTAGTTAGACCTAAATTCAGTGATGTTAGGGAGGGCTTGCCTTGTTTTTCAATAAAATGGTGCGGGGGGGAACCCCTTTTCTTTGAGAAAATGTTAGAGGGAGCTAGAGCCCATTAAAATCCCATGTCTCTGCCACTGCTTACCACCCGCAACATCATTGCTTCGACCAAGATGTACTATTAGAATTTTTGTGTTGATCATATCACTGTCTGTAATTACCATGTCACACAACTTATATAGTAGAACCTACTTAGTAGAGAGAGTGTAACCTAGTGTTA
The DNA here is from genome assembly GCF_018294505.1 of Triticum aestivum. Classification (NCBI taxonomy): domain Eukaryota; kingdom Viridiplantae; phylum Streptophyta; class Magnoliopsida; order Poales; family Poaceae; genus Triticum; species Triticum aestivum. The sequence goes on from NC_057801.1 coordinate 781,682,923, forward strand.
TCATGAGAAACAAAATATGCTAACTTAAAACCTAGTGACACCCTCCAGCCCCGCCGACCTTCCGCAAAATTCCGATAGGATTTTGGCGAAGTTTTTATCTTTCGATTTCTCGTCGATGCCGGCCACTTTCGTGTTACTCCATGTTGTTCTCGGCCAGGGCCGCACGCCTCCCCTCAACCCCTGGCCATGGACAAAGCGGCATAACTCGTGCAACACCATTTACAAACCAAACTACAGCGTAAGCACCTACAAAGGAGCACTTACATGGTTGTCGGTCACCGTCGTTGATTCCGATGAATCGCTGCATCCTGGACCACACAATCGAGCCAAAGGAGAACGAAGAGGAGAAAAACCTAAAAAAACTCTCACGTATATGTCACGGTCAATGAGATTCTATCAATTTGCTTGTGCAGGTCATCTACCATAGGCCTAGTTAGCTCCTAGACATCATTTATCACCTAAAAATCGGTGTGGGCCACGTGGAAGGAAGGAGAAATACTTTAATGTAGGTTAATTTGTTTGAGGGTTCAATTTGCTACACACTTTTTAACACATTAAAATTGAAGATTTAAGGTTTGAGGAGCCATTTGGGGAGTTAAAATTTAGGGGTTCTGTTAGAGACGCCTTTTTTTGCCGACGTGTATTGCATTTTTCTCTTTCCAGAGGCCACACATTTCACATGAGATACGCATCAAAGCCACATGACTACGTACCAAGGTTTTCCTCTTTTTTGTTTGTTCTGTCTTTTTTATCTTTTACTTTTTTAAATACTCCACAAATTACACTTGTGAACTTTTTGAAAACTTCATTGCACATTTATAAATTGGTCATGCACTCTAAAATAGATGTACATGCATCTTTTGAGAAATGTTAGTAGCATTAAAGAATGTTTGTGTCATTTAAAAAATATTCATGTGTTTCAAAGAAAGGTAGGTGACATTTCAAAAAACGTTTATGCAATGTAAAAAAATGTATCATGCCATTCAAAAAATGAACATTACATTTAAAATGTTTTTAGTTTCAAAATATGTTCATATTCACACACAAAATATAAAGAAATGTTGACATAGTTTTAAAAAACAATGTTTTGTATCTTTCATAAAAATGTTTAGCACGTATGAAATATTTCAGAAACATGTATTTGAAAATATCATATAACTAAAAAATATTAAACATGTATAAAATTGTATTTATGTATACCAAAAATATACAATGTGTACGAAAAAAATAGAAGTCAAAAGATAAGTTTAAAAATTTTATTAAACATGTATTATAAAAATGCTAAATATGCATAAAAAGTCATTCCTGATTTATACAAAAAAGTGTACAATGTCTATGAAAAATGTAGACATGTGTTGAGAAAAATGAACAAGAGAAAGTGAAAGAAAAGAAAAATAAGAAAGAAACAAATAAAACCAAAGAAAACAAATGAAAAGGGAAAATACCAGGGGAAAACCTAAGAAAACCGATGCGAACAGTAAAAAAAGGAAAACTCACGCGCAGCTACAATACGGGGCCGACCTAGTACCGCCACGCCGGACTGGAGGCGTAACTACATCTTGCATGGATGTGAGAAATAGCCCTGGCATCAAACGGATTTGTTAGAATCCTCAGGAAGATATGAGCTCACTGATTCAGACGGAACTGCACATTAAGGTTGGCGCACTAGTGTAGTTAAGCCTGTTGACGGTCATTTCAACTACGGATTTATTTGAATCCTCAGAAAGATATGAGCTCACAGATTAAACTTGTCTTAAATTGCCTATAGGTGGAAGAGGACGCGCTCCATATATCTGCCTACAAATGTAAAAGAGTGCCCGTACGTCATTATTCTGGTGCACATCATGTAGCGCCACGCCTGCCTGACATCGTGTATCCAGAATTCCAAATGCTAGTGTGCACTATGCATCCAGCAGTCTCCATCTTTCTTATTATTTTCTTTAAGAGTCTCCATCTACAATTACACCCCGGCTAGTAGTTTGTACTAGATGGATGCGCTATTTGTTGGCAAGTCCGCCATCTGTTCGTGTTCGTGTGCCGGGCTTCCTCGACAAGGTGCGTGCCATAGAGCGAAGGCCACTGTGTATCTTCAAGATTATACCAGAAGGGTTGGGTGCACATTGCCGCGCCGTTGATTTTTCTTTTTAGAAGCCATGTGGATTTAGCTTGACCAAATTTAAAATACAATGTGTATTATTTTTTCAAAAAGTCATATGGATTTGCCTGGTACAATATCAAATGGATCGCTAAGCTGCTATTGTTTCCTTGTGCTGAGTGCTGATGGAAGGCTTTGGTGGTAACACGCCACTTGTTTCAGAGAAGAGGCAAAGTTTTTAGCAAGTATCGCAACAAGAAAATGACCGGCCAGTCCAAAACCCATGCCCTGAGTCCATCACTCATGTGTAGTGCAGCAGTCGTTGCGGCTGTTTTCACTCGAACATGTAGTAGGTTTTCTCTTACTGAAAGCAAGAAGCAGAGCAAGCATATGAACCTACCCGTGGTTCGGCTACCAAATATGGTGCTTGCACCAGATAATGAAGAAACGAAAAAAATCGCTTCGTGTAATGAGGCATCAAAATTCAGGAATCGCGAGTGACAGAAAAGCATCATCAAAATTAAAATTAAATGGAGCGCGAATATATCAGCGGATCGAACCGGATAAATATCACTGGTGACTGGTGAGTAGTATCTACAGGCACACGGGTACAATCTCTACCAAGGATATAATAATCATCATCGTCGTCGTCGTCGTCGAGCGACAGACGGACAGTAGCAGGCAGATCTGGCCAAAAGGACACGAACAACCAACAAATCGCTAGTGATATAGCAGCAGCGGCGCTAAACGGATCTACGCGGCGGTACTATGTAGATGTAGAGGAGGAGCCATCGACGGGCGGACGGACGGTCGGGGCCGCTTCAGTGGCGGACGGCGGCGAAGAGGAAGGCGGCGCCGGAGGCGACGAGCGCGGCGGCGAGGGACGGCGCCGCTGCGCCGGCGGCCGACATGGGGCTCGGCGCCGGGGCCTCCTGCGCGGCGACGAGGGAGAAGGCGGCGACCGACAGGACGGCGAGGACGGCGGCCACGGCCCTGGACGCGGCCATCGCTTCGGTTGGTGGTGCGATCTGCGGCGGCGGCGGGTCGATTAGAATAGGAGTGGAGAAGATCTCTGTTGTTGGTGGTGGTGGTGGGGAAAGGTGCAGGGGTGGAGGGGGTATTTATTTTGCCGAGTCGCGGGAGGTGACAGCTGGCCGGCCTATGGGCGGCTGACACGTCTCGGCGATCTCTCTACTCTAGAAGCGTCTGCACAGCGAGGGGTAGCGCTGGCCAGCCGTTCCGCCTTTTTCTTTTGCTTGCGTTGCTTCGGCGCGAAGGCAGTCGAGTCGGCCACGCCATGGCCAGAAACATGGCTACCACGTTTCGTCTTTTTCTTTCCTTTGGCAAACCGGCACATGGCCTGTCGCTGGCTGCTGCACGGAAATACAAACGCGGCTAGCCTTTCATCCATCTCGATTTGTTGGGCGGCCGGCAGCGGCTGGATATTAATTATTTTTTTTCCTTCATATTGGCCGGTGGTATCTTCCTTGATTGTGCTCGGTATATGGTGGGTGCCGCGCTGCCGTTGGATCGCGTACGTCGTACCAGATATATACTAAAACTAAAAACAATCCGATGCTTGGCTTGCGCATTGTATTCCTACCTACCTTTGATCACTTCATGATGGATGGCTTGTGGCCGAGCCATGCACAGCTGTTGTTATGCCTCCGTGCCAAAGCGAAAGCCATGTTTTTGTACTACGTGGTTGTGATTAGGGGAGGGGAAAAGAGATGGCGAATGAAAGCTGGAAGATGGCGACGTTTACATTAAAACCCGAACCTCATTTCGGTCAAGCCACAACGCGCCACAATCTGTAGGTGTGCGGCTCGAATTTCAAATGCACCGGCAAAAGTGACAGCTTTTCTTTTTTGAGGATCAATGTCGCTTTATTACTCAAGTGTAGCTAGAAATCTCGTCCGAGACGGACTGAAGGATACAATCAGGTGGCACAATCCACCACACATTACTAATCTCATCACCTAAACCTACTTTAGCTAACTTATCGACGACTCCATTGGCTTCTCGCTTGGTCCATGTGACCTTTACCTACATGAACTGCGTGAGCAGATGCTTGATCTCCTGAATGCATGGCCCCAAGCTAGACAGATCTTCTTCCCTTCTGTTGATAGCCGCCACAACTGCCCTGTTGTCCAGCTCGACGTGTAGATTCTGCACTTGCGCTTCCCTAGCCAGACAGACAGCTCGTCAACATGCCAGCGCCTCCGCCTTCTCCGCACAAGACACATGATCAAACACCTCGCATGCTGCAGCTATAAACGCCCCATTGTGGTCTCTCAGTACAGCGCCCGCACGGCCGCACCCCCCCTTTCCACGGACTTGAGAAAAAGCCCCATCAGCATTTACCTTGATCCATCCCTCCTCCGGCGCCTCCCATCTCACTCGTACACTTGGCTGGCGAGGAAGTGTTGGTTTGTCATGTATCCCCTGCCACTCCTCCACAAGCCTTACCACTCGATTCATTATTTCATGTGGATCCTCAATCCGTTTACCATCCCTCGCCTCATTTCAAGCTAGCCAAAGGGCATAGATGGATTGGATCATCACAGCTCGCTCCTCCCCTCCTGCCTGTGCGAACCAATCGAGAAGCCACCTAGCAAATGCACTCTGAGAATCAAACTGACACGGTGGGATCGCCACCGAAATTCCCTTTTCTGACTGCAGCTTTTTCCAAAAGAGAACCGAATGGGGGCACCCCAAAACCTGTGATAGATCGTCTCATCTCGTCCACAAGCCGCGCAAAACACACCCACTTTTATGCTTCTTCGTTCTAACTCATGTCCAACAGCAAGTCCATTCCGCAACAGCCGCTACATATGGATTTTTGCTTTGCCCGGGGCTGAGGTATCCCACATAGCCAACCAGCATTTGTGCCGCTGAACCGAGGAAGATGACTCATGTCTTCCCGTCCTTGCACGGTTCATCAATACTCAAAGGTGGTACGCTGACCTCACCGTGAAGTATCCATCTTTGGTAAAGTTCCAAGCTAGATGATCATCCGTACCAGGACCTCCAACTATGATCTGCTTTATATCAGTCGCATCATCTTGAGAGAACATCGAATCCACTACTTGCTCATTCCACCTTGTGCCCGAGCTATCAAGCAAATGGCTTACCTTTGTGACTCCCCGGACATACTCGGTACCCAGTGGTGTCAAGCTGCCACTCCTTGGGATCCATTGATCATGGTGTATGTTAATGGTGGAGCCGTCTCCAACTCACCACACCAATCCGGCTCTGAGGAGATCTCTCCCATGAAGTATACTTCGAAAAGTGTAGGAGCCACCATCTGGACATGTTGCATTCATGATTCCCCCTTCACTATAATATCTTGCTTTTAGGACACGCGCACATAGCGAAGAGGGAACTCTCAATAGTCGCCAAGCTTGTTTAGCCAATAATGCTTGGTTGAAAGCCTCGGATCTCTGAACCCCATACCACCCTCACGCTTTGCCGCACACATTTTATCCCAGGCTATCCAATGCACTTTACGTTCACCATTTATCGCCCCCACCAGAATTTTGATGAGATAGATGTCAAATTCCGGCACATCTTCTTTGTGAGGTGAAAACAACTCATAGTAAACGCTGGAGTAGCTTGCAGCCCGGATTTTACAAGAACTTCTCTTGCTTTCTTTGACAGCCCTTGCCCCTTCCATCAAGTACCTTTTTCTTCGAACTCTCTTCCACATATTTGAAAGTTCCATCTTTTGCCCTTCCAACCACTGTCGGGAGACCCAAGTACCTCTCACTTAACGCCTCAGATTCAATACCAAGAGTTTGTTTGAGAGAATTCTTCAAGTCCTGTTGGCACCCCTTACCAAAAAATATTGAAGATTTCTGAAGGTTGACCTTTTGCCCCGACGCATCCTCGTATCTACCAAGGATATCCCTCAAAGCCTGGAAGTTATCAACAGACCCCTGGAGAAAGACGATGCTATCATCTGCAAACAGGAGGTGTGTCACCTGCAGGCCAGTGCTTACAAATGACACACCTTTGATAAGCTTTTCATCTTGGGCCTTCTTCAAAAGCGCAGAGAAACCTTCCACGCAAAAGAGGAAAAGGTACGGGGAAAGTGGATCTCCTTGCCTTAAGCCTCGAGAGGGAGAGAATAACCTGGACATCCCCCCATTTAACTTCACCATAAAATTTGCCGACGTGACACATCTCATGACCATGCTGATCCATGCTGTATCAAAGCCAAATTGTCCCAACATTTGCTCCAGAAAACCCCACTCCACCCTATCATACGCTTTCATCATATCCAGCTTTACCGCACATAAGGGCTTCTTCCTTTTCCGTTTCCTGATTGCATGCACACACTCATACGCCACAAATACATTATCAGTAATTAGACGCCCTGGCACGAAAGCGCTTTGCTCCTCAGAGATAAGGATCGGTAGGATGACCTTCAATCTGTTCGCCAACACCTTCGCTGCAATTTTGTATAAAACATTACACAGGCTAATTGGGCGAAATTGCGAAAGTAACTTCGGTGAGTTAACTTTCGGAATCATAACAATGACAGTTGCATTAAAAGCATCCGGTGCTGCCCGTCCTGCAAGAAACTCCCGTACAACCGTGCAGACCTCCTCTTTTACAAGCGACCAGTGCCGCTGGTAAAAAAGAGCGGGAAGGCCATCGGGTCTGGAGCCTTCATTGGCCCCATCTAAAACAAAGCCTTCTCAATCTCCTCATTTGAAATCGGTGCCAATAGTTTCTGGTTCATGTCTTCTGTCACAGCCGCTGGTATATTTTGAAGCAGTTCCTGCGCTCCTACCGACCCCTCTGAAGTGAACAAGTTTTCATAGAACTTTGCCGCCATCTCGCGCATCTCCTCATCTGCCATGCACTTCGAACCATCCTCCCGTATCAGCGCCCGAACCGTATTTTTCCGCTTCCTATGTGATGCTCTTCCTTGGAAATATTTTGTATTCATGTCTCCTGCTGCTAACCAGTCGACTCTGGACCTTTGGCGTTGCATTACTTCTTGGCGAGCGTAAACCTCACGAAGTTGTTCCTCTATGTCCCTCACCTCCGTAGTATACCCAGTTTGTAAAGCTCTGTATCTTGCATCTTCTAGTTGTGCCTTTAGTTGCTTTATTTGGTTGCGGATCGAGCCGAACACCACACGCCCCCATTCTTGCATGCTCGCCGTGAGCTTTCCTAGCTTGCCGCAGGTTGCCTCAAGCCCCGTTCCTCATCATCAGCTTCGAGCCACTTCTCAGCCACCATGGAGCCATAGCTCTCATGCCTCAACCATGCCTCCTCAAATCTGAACTGTCGCGCACCATGGTGTCCTCGTTCTGGAGCCGTCTCCAGTACGTGAACCACCAAAGCGACATGGTCTGACTCCTCAGTAACTATGTGTTGGACGTGTGTGTGCGGGAATAAGGCCAAGAAATCATCATTGCATGTTCCCCGGTCGAGATGGACCTGAATATTTTCATCGCCTTGTCTTTTGTTATCCCACGTGTAGGGATAGCCTGAAAAACCCAAGTCTGCAAGGCCGCAGTCGGCCAAGCAGTCGCGAAACCCGTCCATCTGCAGAAAACTTCGTTTGTTACCTCCCTTCTGTTCTGATTGTAATAGCGCTTCATTGAAATCTCCGACACACAACCATGACAGCTTTGGAAGCACCGAAACGACATTCTTTTCAATCAAGCTCGCCTTCGGTTGAGGCTGTGATCGCTAGGGTTCAACGGGAGTGGAAGGGCTGGCAGTCAACTGGTTTGTTCAACGGAGAGGTAGGAGGTAGGCTTGAAAGCTTGTATAGGTGGGGCATTAGCGAGTAGTTGATTTACCTTTGGGCTGTTTTCCCGCGTTGTAGAAACGTGGATGGGTCTCTTCACCCCTTCGCATATCAATATATAATACACGTGTGTGTGTCTATTCTCGAAAAAAATCCAATTAAACTGGGTAAATTGACCACATATATGTTCGAGGATATATAGCACCAATTCAGTTCTCATTTCTTCACATCTGGAGCCGTCTCCCTCATATCCATACTCCCAAATTCATACAATCTCATGCAACGTAGTAAATCATACTCCCTCCATTCCCTTATATAAGGCCACAATGAAAAATACATTTTGCATCTATACAAGGCCACTAACAGTAATCAAGGCAAAATTTAATGATGTTTTCTCATACTACCAACTTGTTTAATACTTGCAAGCATGTAGTCATAATAACAGTGTGCTACTTTCTTCTCATTCCTTATTTGCATGCATGTGGGCGCATTAATGATCCCGGTTAACGAGAAGAAAAGTTGGCTTGCAAACCAGTCATTAAGTTTTACCTTGGTACCTGTAATTTGCGTTTGTGACCTTGTATAAGGGAATGGAGGGAGTACAACTGGACATAGCACAGCAATCAATGCCCCCCTCCTTGTCGTCTCCGGAGCAACGGTAGTGGGCGTCGAAGTCGGCATACGCGCCATCATATGGAGGGTCGTCATTGTCGCCAGAGGTGTCGGAGGAGTCATGTGAGGAGGGAAGCCTGGTGAAACCTCGGGCAGCGCAGGCCTGCTCCTTGGTGAGCGGTTTCCACCACTGTCTCCTTGGCGAGCCGCTCGGACTCCTCGAGGCCGAGCCGCAATGCTTTCACATTTTTACGACGGCGGCGGTAGGTGCCTGTCTCGGCGGTGGTCAATGATCGACATAGTACGCCACAGATGAGCTTGCCCGTTGGAATCAGTGGACAGGGCCAACCAACGCTGATCTGCAAAGCTGCAGACGGAGCAGCTGGATCCAGCCCGGGACGCTTGCCTTGCACGGCAAGCTGCCTAGGCTCCAACTCTAGGAGCCACCTCCACGCAATTAGAGGTGCTAGGTCCAGCACCAAGCACTGCCCCGGGAGGAGCAGGGGGGCAAAGGTGTTGGCTTGAATCTGCACGAGCCCTACCGGGCCACCAGGATGGGCGTGGACCGCGTCGAGTCGACGCGGTTGGGAGCAGAGATGGAGGAGCCATGTAGGGTAATCGTGGAGGGTGTGGAGCTCAAGTTTCCGCCCCTATCCATCGATGACTAACCGAGGGCCACACCTACACGGATGCCCAGCTCCTCGTCTGACTCTGTCGCGAAGGTGTCCCAATCCAAAAGGTCAACTTCAGAGGAACCATTGCTGTCGGATCCGGCCATGGTCTTGATGGACGGCAGGAAGGGAGAGGACAGGGAGTGGATCGTCGAGCGAGATTGCAGCTAGGGTTGGGCCCGAGGTGAAGTTTTTGTGGGAACGGGATGGGCTAGTGCAGGTTGATTCGACCTTGCGGCCACATCAGAGCGGCGTTCGGACCGGCCCCACAAATGGACTGAATATAATGTGTATCGGACAGCCCAGAAAATGGGCTGGCTGTAGAGGGTCTGATCTTTTTTTGGACTGTCTCCGGGCTGTTCTCGTGGACATATAGGGGAAAGTGAGTCCAGTCGAAGACTTTGTAATTCTCTCTTGATATACCTTAGACTCTTTTCGGCAGGGGTGGTTGCAAACATATAGGAGGTGTTTGTTTCGTCAAATTCTGCCCGTCACCTGTTTACAGTGTAAACGGATACCCTTACGGGCGTTTGGCGAGACACCTCCGTAATCACGTTCCTCCGTAATCAGTTCCGGGTCAGTTATCGAACGATACCCCCCACCCCCCACCGGTAAACGCTTCCTTACCGCCCCCGACTCCGCTCCTCCCCGCGACTCGCTCCTCCCCTCGATCTGTCCCGCGCCGCCGCCTCCCTTCGAGTCCCGCGCCGCCGCCTCCCTTCGAGTCCCGCGCCGCTGCGCCGCCGCCCTGCCGCCTCCCTTCCAGTCCAGCGCCGCCGCGCCACCACCTCCCCTCGACCCCCTTCGGTCCTCTCCTCCTGGTCCAGCCGCCGGGTTGACCTCGCCACACCAGTCGCCGGGAACGACCACGCCAGCCGCCTCCGATGCCGATGAGGGTGGACCATTGAAGCCGCGTACGAGGAGCAGCAAGGCCCGTCCGCCCATCTCCGGATCGATCTCTTCCTCCTCCGTCACTCTCCTACTGCAGATCTCAAGGTTAGGGTTACTAATACATCTGTTCTTGATCTTGAAGTACAAAAATATGCGTCCTTAATCTTGAAGTAAAAAAAATATGCGTCCTTGATCTGTTCTTGATCTACTAATGATCTGTTATAGGTTGATGTATAGCATATATTTCCATCTGTTCTTGATCTTGAAGTAAAAAAAATATATGTGTTCTTGATCTGTTCTTTTATCAGTGGATGACTAGTGGAGTATAATTGGTGGTCTGTCCTTTGTATTTTTCTGATGTGTTCTTGATCTGTCTAGTTAGGTGACTAGGCAAATAGATGAATTAGATTGGCTGGTCACAAAAAGGAAGGAATGTGTCTTGTTCGATGCATGTTCGTGCTGTCAATTGGACCATCTTCTTTAGCTTTCTGGTGTGAAATCATATCCTGGTACTTGGAACTTTGCATGACAGTAGATCGACGGTGATATCTACATGCATATCAACTAGATACGGGTTGACTGTTCCTGTAGTTTTCTGATATGCAATTTTCCTATCCGTATGCAGCAGTTGTATTTGTATATGACTTAATTAGGCTTCTGATGTGCAAGTTTTTTTGGATACATTGTACCTTTGCATGACCAATTGCATGTTAATATAATCACCGTTTATTATCTTTCATCTAAACAGCGGATGTTTGTTTCGTCATCCTGAAATCTATCCAGTTTCTTGTTTTGTACTACTACCAATTATTAGGAAAGAAAGTCATACCAACCTTAAATAGGTATATTTTCCTTATGCAGTTATGGCTCGTCATCCCTTAAGTGCGAGGCGTGGAAGGAGAAATGCAATATTTTTTAATCTGACTACTTCCATTATGCTTGTATACTATTATGTGTGGTTCATGTTTGCATTAGCTTATAGGAGAAAATGTTGGCAAATAGAAAGGAGAATTAAAATTAGAGAGTTAAGGGCAGAGAACTTGTATCGACTAATTGGTGAGAGCGACGCTATGTGTATAAGTCAACTTCGTATGGATAGGAGAACATTTCATATATTATGTGAGATGGTGAGAGATGTTGGTGGTCTAAAGGGTACAAGGAACACATCATTAGAGGAGATAGTGGCATCATTCTTGTATGTATTATCACACCATCTCAAAAATAGGACAGTAGGAAAATTCTTCTATCGAAGCCCTGAGCCAATTAGTAGAAACTTCAATGCTTGTCTTCTAGCTGTCTTGAAGCTGCACCATCTGCTACTTAAGAAGCCTGAACCTATACCCGAGGATTGCACCGATGATAAGTGGAAGTATTTCAAGGTAAATAGCTACTAATAAAAAAAATTCACTAGATGATCTCAATAGTGGTAAAAGATGCTAATATTTGCACATTGCTCTTTATGTTGTAGAATTGCCTTGGAGCATTAGATGGCACACACATAGGAGTAACAGTCCCAGCTAATCTGAAAGGAAGGTATCGATCAAGGTTGGGTGATATAGATACAAATGTGTTAGGTGTATGTGCACCTGACATGCAATTCATATACATATTACCCGGTTGGGAAGGTTCTGCGCATGATGGTCGGGTTCTTAGGGATGCCATCTCACGGCCAAATGGGTTGCGTGTCCCCGAAGGCCAATATTATCTTGTCGATGCTGGCTACACAAATGCAAAAGGATTTTTAGCTCCATATCGAGGTCAAAGGTATCACTTGGGTGGTTGGACACCACAAAATCCACCTCGTAGCGCAGAAGAGTATCTCAACATGCGCCACGCTAGAGCCCGAAATATAGTAGAAAGGTGCTTTGGAAGGTTGAAGGGTCGGTGGGGGATTTTGAGGTCTCCTTCCTTTTTTCCCATGAAGACCCAATGTCGAATCATCATGGCATGTGCACTCTTGCACAATCTTATATTGCAAAAGATGTCTGTCGACCCACTTGACATCAACAAGCCAATAACACAAGAAACATTAGAAGACATGGAGGGAGAATTGGACCAACCAGAATTCATCACTTCTATCTCAACTTCGAATGAGTGGACAAATTTTCGGAATGAACTTGCTCAAGGCATGTATAATAGACATAGGGCTGCTAGGGCGCATTGAGGTATAAGTTGTTTATATTTGTTCCTTTCTGTATATATTTCCATCTCATTTACATTGGTTCCCTTTCAATTATATTTGCAAGCTACAATTGCATCTCGTTTGCATTTGTTCTCTTCCATATATATTTGCCATCTTATTTGTACCCATTCTTGCTTGTGCAGATATGGACCGTGCGGATAGCTCGAGCACGTCTCGTGGAAGAGGCAAGAATAAAAGGAATTGGTCTTCCGATGAGGACGATGAGCTTATTAAAGCTTTGTATGAGTTATCTTTGGACCCGAGGTGGAAAGCTGATGGTGCCTTCAAGGGTGGATACCTGGGGATATTGGAAAAGCATCTTGCTGAAAAGTGTCCAGGCCGTGGTATCACTGCATCCCCGCACATTGAATCAAGAGTGAGGCACTTCAGGAAGAAATTTGGTGCCGTTGAAGTAATGCTATCCAAAAGTGGTTTCACATGGGATGGAAGTCGAAAGATGATTCAGTGCGAGAAGGCACAATATGAAGCTCATTGTCAGGTAGATCACTTGAACCACTAAAACTGAATTCCTTAGTAATGCTTTGTGCTGAATTTCCTTGCTATTGTACCTTGGTTACCTGTTGTTTTAGTGTTTTCTCTTCAGTATTTTTTGTATTTGGATCATCCCTTGCTGCCTTGTTATTGCTACTATTCCTAACATGTTCAAGGAGAAAGTAGTACCATTTCTATCCATTGTTGTTGCCCTTACTATTGAAAACCAACTTCCTTCTTTTGTAAAAAAACATGTAGATTCACAAGGAGGCTAAGGGATTGTATGGTGTATCATTTCCATACTTTGAACAATTGGCTGCTATCTATGGCAAAGACATTGCAACAGGAGAAAGTGCTGAAGGCTTTGGTGAGGCAGTGGGAAACTTGGAGAAGGAAATTGCTATGGAGGAAGAAGAAAATGAGGAAGAGGACATCATCTCAACTGGAACAGCTCGACGGTCCATTGACACTTGCTCTATTGATACAACTAGTTCGAAGAGGCAGAAAAAGGAGCCAAGGCCAAAGAGGGCGACAGGACCAAGTGATCCATTTGCAGCCATGCTTCAAGATGTCAATAGCCAGCTGAACAACATGACACAACATGTGGGTGCAATGACAACATCACTTACAGCAGCAATGGCGCGAGAAGCAGCACAAGAAGACCCTCAACAGAAATCAAGAGAAAAGGCAATCAGTGAATTGTCTAGGCTTGCATTTACTGGGAGCGAGATTGTTGAAGCTGCAACACTATTCGCTAAAGCTCCAGAGCACATGAACATGATGCTTGTGCTTCCAGACATTCTGAGGAGGGACTTCGTCCTGAAAATGCTGTCCGGTATCCCTTTTTCTAAACTCTCTTTAATAATATGCACTATCTTATGATGCAGTTTTGGTTTTTCCGACTGTTGGTTCATGATCTAACTAGCTAGGTTGCTGAAATCAATGAATTGTAACAAGGTGAAAATGTTCAGCAACTCATGTGTGACCACATTTTTCTAATATGTGATATCTAGACTGCCATATAGATCTGTATGATAGTTGATAAATTATGCTCCTGTTACATGACTGATTTATAACACATTTTGTTATACTTGATTGAATTTATTTGTAAACCTTGGGGGTTGATAGCATTCTGACATTTATCACCATGAGTGGCTCAAGTGAACTAAAATTTCACTAGTACAAAATAAGCCAAACTTGTAGTGACATAGTGTTGTGCTGTTTTTGGCTGGTCATATATAAGCCAAACTTGTGCTGAAGTTTTTTTTCCTTGTATCTAACTCCTGCTTGTTGGCTCCTCATTGGCAGATGAAAGAAAGAAGCAAGGTTGATGGGAAAGAAGGTCCTTCTCTAGTAATGGTGTGACATAACTGGTGTGTACAAAACCCACCTCATTTTACTATTGTTATATATTTGCCAAAAGTGTTGAAAAGCATGGAGTAGATCTCATCCTATCCACCATATTTTAGTTTATGTTCTTGCAATATACACCATTGTAGTCTGTGTTAGCTAAGAGAGTGCTTTTCATTTCATTGTCTTGCAGTATACATCATTTTCCTATTGTTATCTTTGTCAAGTGTTGAAATGCATGGAGCAGGTTCCCACCTTTTCCTTTGTCGAAGTGTTGATGAGAAAGAACAATCATGTTATAGTTGCTCTTAATTTTTTTTATTACTGGTTGTTGCTTGTGTGTTTCTTTATCCTCATTTTAACTCGTACTTATTGGCAGATGAGAAAATAAGCAAGGTTTATTAGAAAATGGGATCAGTGGCATGACGTGGAAGATGAAGATCAATGGAAAAGCAAAGCTTCTTTGCAAGATTGTGAACTTGGCCTTTCTATTTATCCTATAATATAAAAACAATTTTAGGGACTAATTATGTAGTTTATTTCGAAGTGTCGTTGAATTCCGAGTTCGTATCATTTTCATTTTAAATATGTATAATCGTTAAAGTGGAGCCAAATTCTGGTTAAAAGATGTATTTGCATTGGATGAATGCAAAAATATTTCTAAATTATGTGCTTGTTTGATGCATGTGAAAGCTCATGCTGTGTTTTGTACGTGGAAAGGTACCTGTTACTGTGTCAAACCAAACACTGTTTAGGTACATGTTTCCTTTACACTGTAGAACCAAACAAAATGGGGTTTGCCCAGTCCGGTGCTGTTACAGTCCGTAATCAGGTTCCATTTACGTTTACGTTACCACTGAACGAAACAAACACCTCCATAATGTCACTAAATAACTGTCAACTGTTCCTAGTTACAATTCTGCTGCTACAAATTAATTTTTAACTAGCTACGTACCTCATTAGTCGCCATCAAAAGAGATTGCCGCGCACGTTACGTTCTTCACATATTTATAATCTTTCTCAGGAATTGTGTGTCCTTTAACTGCTATGGACCTACATAATTATTTTGTTAATTGATAATACATAAGTGTTGCCGCTCGCTGTCCAGCCAACAAATCTGACTTGTTCAAACATTTCGGCATCTCTGTCGCATTATGCTCCACATGATTAGCGTCAACAGCAGTAACCAGCTGACACATCCGCAAAGCAAATGGAGGCTTCTGTAGGATCCTTCTGTATATAATAAAATTATGAGCCAAAGAAAATAGGTCCTTCAACTATTTCACTACTAGCTTTTTTTTAGAAAAAAAAGATAACCCCCAGCCTCTGCATGAGAATGATGCATGCATCCATTACTTCACTACTAGCTGCCGCTAGAAAGCTAATCCATGCATGATTAGCATACACTGCTAACATTTTGAGTATTCACAACTCAACAATGTATTTTCTTAATGCGGCTAGTGCAGTACAAGGACAGATAACTGGGATTATATAACGCTCTCGATGCGGCTATATCTCCCACATGTCGAAGCACGATTTAGAGGCATAACCGCATTGAAAGCAATGTCGCAAGTGAGGTAATCTTCACACAACCCAAGTAATACATAAGGGGAAAGAGATACATAGTTGGCTTACAATCGCCACTTCACACAATTACATGAATAAAGCATTACATCATCCAGATACAATCAAGGTCCGACTACGGAACCCAAAATAAAAGAAGAACCCCAAATGCGACAAAGGTCCCCGATCGACCCCAACTGGGCTCCACTACTGATCAACTAGAACGAAACAACACAAAGGGCAAGATCTTCATCGAGCTCCTCCTTGAGCTTGGTTGCGTCACCTGCTCGGTAACATAGGCACCTGCAAACTGGTTTGGAAGTATCTGGTGAGCCACGAGGACTCAGCAATCTCGCACCCGCGAGATCAAGACTATTTAAGCTTATGGGTAAGGTAAAGGCATGAGGTGGAGCTGCAGCAAGCGACTAGCATATATGGTGGCTAACATACGCAAATGAGAGCGAGAAGAGAAGGCAAAGCACGGTCGATAAAGGTATGATCAAGAAGTGATCCTATAGCAACCTATGTCAAGCATAACTCCAACACCGTGTTCACTTCCCGGACTCCGCCGGAAAGAGACCATCACGGTTACACACACGGTTGATGTATTTAATTCGGATCTGGTGTCAAGTTATCTACAATCGGACATTAACAAATTCCCATCTGCCACATAACCGCGGGCACGGCTCTCGAAAGTTTATACCCTGCAGGGGTGTCCCAACTTAGCCCATGACAAGCTCTCGCGATCATCGAAGGAATAGACCTTCACCCGAGACACTCCGATCAGACTCGGTATCCCGGTACATCAAGACATTTCGACAATGGTAAAACAAGACCAGCAAGACCTCCCGGCGTGCCGACATCCTGATAGTAGCCGCGCGTATCTCGTCTCAGGCCACGACCGGATGAACACTACGTACGGCAACCGACGATACCCCAAGTTGCCTAGGGGCGGCACCACAAGTGGCTCTGGTTTGGACCAACACTTAGACAAGCATTGGCCCGGGGGGGCTAAAATAAAGATGACCCTTGGGTTAATTACTCCCAAGGGAAAAGTAGGTGGTGGTGAGGCAAATGGTAAAAGTCAATGTTGGGCCTTGCTGGACAAGTTTTATTCAAAGCGAACTGTCAGGGGGGTCCCATAAATCACCCGACCGCGTAAGGAACGCAAAATCCGAGAACATAACACCGGTATGACGGAAACTAGGGCGGCAAGAGTGGAACAAAACACCAGGCATAAGGCCGAGCCTTCCACCCTTTACCAAGTATATAGATGCATTAATAATATAAGAGATATTGTGATATCCCAACCAAAATCCTGTCCACCATGGAGAAATCTTCAACTTCACCTGCAACTAGCAACACTATAAGAGGGGCTGAGCAAAGTGGTAACATAGCCAAACAACGGTTTGCTAGGAATGGTGTCAAAGGTTAGAGGTTCATGGCAATATGGGATGGCTGACAAGCAAATGATAGGCATCGTAGCATTGGCATAGCAAAAGAGCGAGCAAACTAGCATAGCAAAGATAGTAGTGATTTCGAGGGTATGGTCATCTTGCCTGAAATCCCGCAAGGAAGAAGAACGAGTCCATGAAGAAGACAAACGGACATCGAACGAATCCTCACAACTCTGGAACGAAACCGAAGCTAACGAGAGAAGCAAACCGGAAAGAAACAAACAACATGGTAAACACACAAGCATAAACATGTCATGATGCGCAAACAAATATGATGCATGTCCGGTTTAATGAAGCATGACATGGCAATATGCACAAACAACACTACAAATTAAGTGGAGCTCAATATGCAACGAGTTGCATATTGACGACACACCACATCAATTATTTAGTTCCCTCTAGTTATAAGCTACTCAACAACATTAAATATTGGTTAACATGGCAAGTGATGAAGCATAACAAAAACTATACCATCTAAACAATTTTAAATGGGGCCGGATATAAAAACAACAAATCCGGTAAATCCCCATATGCATTTAGCAATTTAATGCAACAACAAGTTTAATCATTTTAAATGTTGTTATCATGATGGGGATGACATAATCAAGGTTTATGCAATTTTTATGAAAATATTGACATGAGCATGAAACGAGGCATTAGTCGCCATGGTGGAAGGAAAAAGGTGCCACGGCGGTGAAACGGAAATGGTGCCATGGCAACATATCCGAAAATGATGCCACGGCAACATATCCGAAAATGATGCCACGGCAACATATCCGAAAATGATGCCACGGCAACATATAGGTTATCCGACAACTCAAGGAGATATCGGTGCAAAAGGAAGGCGTGCGGATGCGTGCACGGATGGTGGGGTGATCCCGGATTCCGGGTGTCCCACATAATGGTGGCATGGAAACGAGTGACAATTCGAACACGGTGCAACGGTGCATCTCATTCAACACATGCATTCGGGCCACGGCGGTCGTCTCGGGGTTATACCTTTGAAGAGTGCGTTTTCGGAGCGGAACGAGTTCGATGCGGTGTAGGTGGAAGTAGTGGTACACGGCGTCGGTAGAGGAAGTAGTCGTTCTCGGGTCGTCGTGGGAAGTAGTCGAACACGGCGTAGTGGAAGTCGTTGTTCACGTGGCGACGGTAGTTGTACACGGTCCAGGAGACGTCGATCGTTCAGGGTCCGACTTGCGAGTCTTGTCGACATGAGTGGTACTTGGCGATGTTTCGATGAAGCTCAAATGAAGCACCCGCAACTAGAGGCAACTAGTGCCCCGGTGCCCTGGACGATGGTCGATGCACTAGGTTTTTGACGGACCCATAGCAACGGTAGACGTACACGCATACTTGGTGCATCACTGGTCTTGGCAATCTTGAAGAACTGAAAGGGCATCGAGGGTCTTGCAAGGCTCTGCCTCGGGAGGTCACCGGGGACCGCTCGAGCTGCTGGATGCTGGCGCATGGCCGAGCAGCGGTTGGAAGAAGTGGGCGGCGTTAGCCTTGGCGCGCAGCAGGGAAGGCGGCTCCTGCTCGGAGAGGTACGGCGAGAGAAACCGCTTGTAGGCGCGAAGGAAGGCGGAGGAGCTTGGGCGCGGGACGGCGTCCTGGTGGCATCGGCGCTCCTGCAGGCGTGGAGGACGACGACTGCAGGCGCGGAGCAGGGGAGCAGTAGAGGGACTAGGCGCGGGGATGAACGGATCCGGCTGAAGGCATGGCCGACGGCGCGACTTGGAGCAGATCGGGCGCGGGCGCTTGGGGCGCGGCGTAGCTAGATGGCGCGGGCGACAGAGGAGGAGGCCACAGGTGGAGCCACTGGAGTTGGACAAGGAGGAGGCGGGATGGCGCGGCAGCGGCCTGGTTCTGCGGGGGCTGGCGGCGGATGCAGGCCACGAGGAGGAGGCGAAAGGGACGATGAGGAGAAGCAGGAGGAGATGGGATCGAGAGAGAGGTCGGGCAGCGGTTCCCTGGCGGCGCTGGGTGGAAGGGAACGAGAGGGAGAGGGGGTGGATCGGGACGAAGGGGTGGCGGCGCTGCACGGGGGGAGATGGGGATCGATGGGAGATGAGGGTCGGGCTAGCTAGGGTTTAGGTAGGCTGCGGGTCCAGATGGGCCTGGGAGGTCCAAGAGGCCCAGGCTGTTGGGCTGCAGGGCTCTTTCCTTTAAGCAATTTCTTCAAACAGAAATGCAAGAAAAGGCCAAGGAGTTTGGCAAGGAATTAGGATGAGATAAAAACATATGTGGGATTCTGGATTTATGTAGAATTTGAATAAATTGCTTTGGGAATTTTTAGAGGTATAAAAATAAAACAAGTTTGAATTAAATTCAAACTTGAGCCATTTTTGAACCCAACCAAAACAACTCCAAAATGGATGATATTTGACAGAGAGGTATAAGGCATGAAGTAAGATCACCAGGAAATAAATGAACATTAATGGAGGCACAAATAATGCCACTTGGCATGAAAGTCAAGATTTGACAGAAAGGAAGAAGTGATAAGGTTTGCACGTGGAGAAAGGTCTTGATGAAAAGATGAAGATACAAATGACCATAGGAGGAGGGGAAGGGTGATGCAAGGGGTGATCATGCATGAAACACACAATGCACATGATGAGCATGATGAAATGCAACATGATGCAAGGATGAATGCAACGGACAAAACAAATCACACGACAAATCTCGGAATAGCTGGACGTCTTCTGGAGCGTCGGTCTCGGGGCGTCACAACACTCCACCACTACAAGAGGATCTCGTCCCGAGATCTAGGATGGCACCGGAGGGAAAACGGAAGAGGAAGAGAAGAGGTAAAACTAAGTTGCTTCTTTGACGAACGAGTGAAACCACGAACCTTGAGGGGTCGAACAAAATGAAAGAAAGAAAACAATGAAGATGAACAAAGTTGAAAGCACTCTGTTAGAAGAGGAACATGGGATACGACGAGAACCAAGAGGTTTAGTGATAAGATAGATATTGAAACCACTCCGGTTAAAACTAGATAGAGAAGGAGTAAGAATGATATAATTTGGGCAGCACTCCGACTGTAAATGGAAGGAATTGAACATGAACTTGACAAGATGAGAGGATACTTGATGAAATCAACAACACACTGCATCCGGAATTATTGAAAGAATGGCATAAAGGGTAAGAAGGATTTCAGACAGCACTCTGGTTGAAAAGAGAGGCAAAACTTGATAAAATGAAAGAACTTGAATGAGAACACAACACTCCGGTTGAAAGGAAAAGCAAGGAAAGAGCATGATCTTCACAATTCGAGATGATGAGTGAAAAGAGCAACATCACAATTCCTCCGGAAGAAAGAATAGAAGATAGATCATTGGAATAACAGAATGGAGAAGAAAATGCCAACTTCTACCACCATTGAATTTGGAAAACATCTTTGCAAAGAAGAATCGAACGGAGTTGTTGGAAAATCAACAACAAAAAGAATAAGCTTGTAGTGGGCTTATGGCAAACATCTCAAAATGATGAGGTGACAACCGGCCACTAATGGAAACAATTGATTGGTTGAGATCAATGAAGATAAGAGAAACTTCTTCCACCAAGTGAATAGAGAGCAAGCTTGGGTCATGCATAATCACCACAAATAGCAACAACCCTTAAGGAAAGGATTTAGGTGAAATATGACACAAAATAACTCCAATGAAGAGACTGATGGATTTAAAATACCTCATTCTTGACAACAATATGAATCATGAAACATGAAGGAAATTGTCAAGAATGACATAAGACCACGTCGAAAGATAAGGTAGAAAGAATTGCACTTCGAAATGCAAGAAGAAGAATACTTGAGCTCCTCAAAACAAAACATGTGTTGAGCACCATGCTTAATTTTGAGTATAGCTTGGCGGATCATAACTGCGAGAGAAATCTTGAAGAACAATTGAAGAATGAAAAGAATCCTTGATGAACCACCATTTAGAGCCTCCACGAAGAACTCCGGTAATAGAAGGATGATAAAAAGAAAGAGAAGTTGAAAACACAATGTGAAACCTTGCAGTGATAAGATGAAGCTTTGAAATGATATAACCGAGAAAAAACTTGGAACCCGGAAATAAAGATGCACAACTGAAATCAAGAATTTTTGATGGACCTCCGGAATAAGGAATTGAATTTACTCGATGAAACAAGAATAAGAATTACATTATGCTCATCCTTCACCAATTAAATTGATGACAAGCAATGGATTTGGCATACTACTTATTCTCGTAGAAAGGATTAAGAGAGATATGGCGTAAACTTGGGAAGGTCTTCAACGAACCACCGGTAGGATTTGGAAACAACGAATGAATAGATGCGGTAGCAAAGGAAGAGGGATCTCGAACGAACCACCATAAGAATTGAAAATGAAAGTAACAAAGGCACAATTCATCGGGAATAATTGGAAAATGAATGAAGATACTTGAGGGGGTTTAAATACATGAGAACGAAGAGAACATGAACTGATTAGAGGATATTTTAACGATTCATTGATAAGATTTGGAGAACGATAGCTACACGTTGAGAATGAAGAATTATGACATGATGGCCTTCGGAGGAAAGAAATGGAAACAACTCATGAAATGCTCCAGATGGTAAGAAAATAATTTTCACAATCAAAACAATTATGAGGATAGCATGAAGCTAGAACCATGAATCTTCAAGAGAACGGACCAAGATTTAAGAGATAAACTCTCCTTCGGTCTTCAAAAGACGATGAGGAACGCCACCAAAATTTATTGAGATACTCCGGTAGAATGGAAAAAACAAAGAAGTTGAGACCACAAAGAAAAATTATTTGAAATCGATCTTGGAAAGGCATGTGACTGATGAAAATTCATTCTTACGTCACACTCTGAAAAGATTGAGAATAACTCCGGAAGAATTAGAAGAGTCAGGTAAGATCCTGGGAAAAGACCTGTGGGTTAGGGCCCACTCAAAAGAAAACACCGTTGAACAATTGATTGAAAGAGGGGATTGCACCGGTTGAATTAAATGACTTGAATGAGATAAGAACCTCGAAATATCTTGAAGGGATTGAGAATGGAAACACAAGTCTTCGGAGATATCTTGAGCACTTCAGGAAAAAATGAATAGCGATAAGTGAGCGATTGAGAGGTGCGCCGGCATGGGAAAGCATTTGAAACGAGGAAAGGAATATGATGAATATTGAAAGCTTGAATTGTTTCCACCGGAGAAGAAACAACAATGAAGGATGATGAACTTGAAGCTCGTGAGCATCTTCACGAGGGATCACCGGATCAGAACATTGATTGAAAAGAATGAAGAGACTTCACATGAATAAATGGATACTTGATTAAGAAATCTGTGTCCTTGAAGAAAAAGGGTGGGAGGGCGGGAAAACAAAGGCAACTTGGGACGAACGAAACAAACACCGTTGAAAAAACTTAGAATTGATCTTGCGGATGGGGAAAATGATGGGATCATCTCGAAGAGAAGCGCACCGGTTGGAAAAGAATTAACATGACAACCTCAATGATCAAAAAGGATTAGTATTCACATAGCAATATGAGAACACCGTTTAGGAAAGGTATGGATTCAATATTTGACATTGAAGCAACTCGAGTACCACAACTCAAAACAAAACAAAGGATTTGGCTTGCAGAATAAGCCGGAACAAACATATGATAGAGATTTACCCAATCCCATATCATGCATCTGTCGGAAAGATATTCTAGGAGCTACTTGAATTCCCACCTATAAACTCCCGAAACTTTCTGGTTATGCAATCTGGTGTTGGGGATACAGGGGAAGCAATATATCTCACCCAAACTAACAATACCTACATCCAAGCTGTATCCATCCGTCAACACATAACCAAGAAACCTTCGGAAATCGTGTACCTCAACCTTCGAAAAGCATCCGTTATACGAGTCATGGCAATACTCCCGTACTCACCTCAGTACTGGGTTAGCGGGGTTATCTCACCAACAACTGCATAAAAGAGATTTTCGATGTCGGCGTACTAAACTCAGGTATTCCAGAACTGCAACGATAAAATTATGACGACAACACCTCAGAGCTCAACTCCCCGGGACACCTCCACTAAAAAAACCCTGCTGACGGGAGGCACCAAGACAATGTTGTCATCATAAACCATCGGAACGATTCTAAGATACCCGCGTGATCCTAAAATTTTTTTTAGTGAAATTTGAGAAGAGAAGAGTCAAAACTCTACGTCAGGAGACCTCACCAGAGCGACGAAGGGACTGAGGAGTAAAAAGAATTCCTAACTCTCCGATATATATAATCCTAAATGACTCAAAACATTTTTCTAGACACAACTCGGCCGCTAAAAACGATCAAGCAGTGGGGCTCCTAAGGTCGGGGATGGCTCTGATTACCAACTTATAACGCCCTCGATGCGGCTATATCTCCCACGTGTCGAAGCACGACTTAGAGGCATAACCGCATTGAAAGCAATGTCGCAAGTGAGGTAATCTTCACACAACCCAAGTAATACATAAGGGGAAAGAGATACATAGTTGGCTTACAATCGTCACTTCACACAATTACATGAATAAAGCATTACATCATCCAGATACAATCAAGGTCCGACTACGGAACCCAAAATAAAAGAAGAACCCCAAATGCGACAAAGGTCCCCGATCGACCCCAACTGGGCTCCACTACTGATCAACTAGAACGAAACAACACAAAGGGCAAGATCTTCATCGAGCTCCTCCTTGAGCTTGGTTGCGTCACCTGCTCGGTAACATAGGCACCTGCAAACTGGTTTGGAAGTATCTGGTGAGCCACGAGGACTCAGCAATCTCGCACCCGCGAGATCAAGACTATTTAAGCTTATGGGTAAGGTAAAGGCATGAGGTGGAGCTGCAGCAAGCGACTAGCATATATGGTGGCTAACATACGCAAATGAGAGCGAGAAGAGAAGGCAAAGCACGGTCGATAAAGGTATGATCAAGAAGTGATCCTATAGCAACCTATGTCAAGCATAACTCCAACACCGTGTTCACTTCCCGGACTCCGCCGGAAAGAGACCATCACGGTTACACACACGGTTGATGTATTTAATTCGGATCTGGTGTCAAGTTATCTACAATCGGACATTAACAAATTCCCATCTGCCACATAACCGCGGGCACGGCTCTCGAAAGTTTATACCCTGCAGGAGTGTCCCAACTTAGCCCATGACAAGCTCTCGCGATCATCGAAGGAATAGACCTTCACCCGAACACTCCGATCAGACTCGGTATCCCGGTACATCAAGACATTTCGACAATGGTAAAACAAGACCAGCAAGACCTCCCGGCGTGCCGACATCCTGATAGTAGCCGCGCGTATCTCGTCTCAGGCCACGACCGGATGAACACTACGTACGGCAACCGACGATACCCCAAGTTGCCTAGGGGCGGCACCGCAAGTGGCTCTGGTTTGGACCAACACTTAGACAAGCATTGGCCCGGGGGGGCTAAAATAAAGATGACCCTTGGGTTAATTACTCCCAAGGGAAAAGTAGGTGGTGGTGAGGCAAATGGTAAAAGTCAATGTTGGGCCTTGCTGGACAAGTTTTATTCAAAGCGAACTGTCAGGGGGGTCCCATAAATCACCCAACCGCGTAAGGAACGCAAAATCCGGGAACATAACACCGATATGACGGAAACTAGGGCGGCAAGAGTGGAACGAAACACCAGGCATAAGGCCGAGCCTTCCACCCTTTACCAAGTATATAGATGCATTAATAATATAAGAGATATTGTGATATCCCAACCAAAATCCTGTCCACCATGGAGAAATCTTCAACTTCACCTGCAACTAGCAACGCTATAAGAGGGGCTGAGCAAAGTGGTAACATAGCCAAACAACGGTTTGCTAGGAATGGTGTCAAAGGTTAGAGGTTCATGGCAATATGGGATGGCTGACAAGCAAATGATAGGCATCGTAGCATTGGCATAGCAAAAGAGCGAGCAAACTAGCATAGCAAAGATAGTAGTGATTTCGAGGGTATGGTCATCTTGCCTGAAATCCCGCAAGGAAGAAGAACGAGTCCATGAAGAAGACAAACGTACATCAAACGAATCCTCACAACTCCGGAACGAAACCGAAGCTAACGAGAGAAGCAAACCGGAAAGAAACAAACAACATGGTAAACACACAAGCATAAACATGTCATGATGCGCAAACAAATATGATGCATGTCCGGTTTAATGAAGCATGACATGGCAATATGCACAAACAACACTACAAATTAAGTGGAGCTCAATATGCAACGAGTTGCATATTGATGACACACCACATCAATTATTTAGTTCCCTCTAGTTATAAGCTACTCAACAACATTAAATATTGGTTAACATGGCAAGTGATGAAGCATAACAAAAACTATACCATCTAAACAATTTTAAATGGGGCCGGATATAAAAACAACAAATCCGGTAAATCCCCATATGCATTTAGCAATTTAATGCAACAACAAGTTTAATCATTTTAAATGTTGTTATCATGATGCGGATGACATAATCAAGGTTTATGCAATTTTTATGAAAATGTTGACATGAGCATGAAACGAGGCATTAGTCGCCATGGCGGAAGGAAAAAGGTGCCACGGCGGTGAAACGGAAATGGTGCCACGGCAACATATCCGAAAATGATGCCACGACAACATATCCGAAAATGATGCCACGGCAACATATCCGAAAATGATGCCACGGCAACATATCCGAAAATGATGCCACGGCAACATATAGGTTATCCGACAACTCAAGGAGATATCGGTGCAAAAGGAAGGTGTGCGGATGCGTGCACGGATGGTGGGGTGATCTCGGATTCCGGGTGTCCCACATAATGGTGGCATGGAAACGAGTGACAATTCGAACACGGTGCAAACGGTGCATCTCATTCAACACATGCATTCGGGCCACGGCGGTCGTCTCGGGGTTATACCTTTGAAGAGTGCGTTTTCGGAGCGGAACGAGTTCGATGCAGTGTAGGTGGAAGTAGTGGTACACGGCGTCGGTAGAGGAAGTAGTCGTTCTCGGGTCGTCGTGGGAAGTAGTCGAACACGGCGTAGTGGAAGTCGTTGTTCACGTGGCGACGGTAGTTGTACACGGTCCAGGAGACGTCGATCGTTCAGGGTCCGACTTGCGAGTCTTGCTGACATGAGTGGTACTTGGCGATGTTTCGATGAGGCTCAAACGAAGCACCCGCAACTAGAGGCAACTAGTGCCCCGGTGCCCTGGACGACGACTGCAGGCGCGGAGAAGGGGAGCAGCAGAGGGACTAGGCGTGGGGATGAACGGATCCGGCTGAAGGCATGGCCGACGGCGCGGCTTGGAGCAGATCGGGCGCGGGCGCTTGGGGCGCGGCGCAGCTGGATGGCGCGGGCGACAGAGGAGGAGAACACAGGTGGAGCCACTGGAGTTGGACAAGGAGGAAGCGGGATGGCGCGGCAGCGGCCTGGTTCTGCGGGGGCTGGCGGCGGATGCAGGCCACGAGGAGGAGGCGAAAGGGACGATGAGGAGAAGCAGGAGGAGATGGGATCGAGAGAGAGGTCGGGCAGCGGTTCCCTGGCGGCGCTGGGTGGAAGGGAACGAGAGGGAGAGGGGGTGGATCGGGACGAAGGGGTGGCGGCGCTGCACGGGGGGAGATGGGGATCGATGGGAGATGTGGGTCGGGCTAGCTAGGGTTTAGGTAGGCTGCGGGTCCAGATGGGCCTGGGAGGTCCAAGAGGCCCAGGCTGTTGGGCTGCAGGGCTCTTTCCTTTAAGCAATTTCTTCAAACAGAAATGCAAGAAAAGGCCAAGGAGTTTGGCAAGGAATTAGGATGAGATAAAAACATATGTGGGATTCTGGATTTATGTAGAATTTGAATAAATTGCTTTGGGAATTTTTAGAGGTATAAAAATAAAACAAGTTTGAATTAAATTCAAACTTGAGCCATTTTTGAACCCAACCAAAACAACTCCAAAATGGATGATATTTGACAGAGAGGTATAAGGCATGAAGTAAGATCACCAGAAAATAAATGAACATTAATGGAGGCACAAATAATGCCACTTGGCATGAAAGTCAAGATTTGACAGAAAGGAAGAAGTGATAAGGTTTGCACGTGGAGAAAGGTCTTGATGAAAAGATGAAGATACAAATGACCATAGGAGGAGGGGAAGGGTGATGCAAGGGGTGATCATGCATGAAACACACAATGCACATGATGAGCATGATGAAATGCAACATGATGCAAGGATGAATGCAACGGACAAAACAAATCACACGACAAATCTCGGAATAGCTGGACGTCTTCTGGAGCGTCGGTCTCGGGGCGTCACAGATTAGCTTCAGCCAACCAAGTATACACGAATTATGAACACTGGTTTTCTTTTTTTGGGGAGTTTCTCCTTCTCAATTTTGTTTTATTTCTCTTTTGCCTTTTCATTTTGTATTTACGTTTTAGAATCTTTTATTTTCTTCTTTGTTTTTTCCTTTTCTCGTTTTCGTGAATATTTTTTAAAATTGTGAACATTTTTTTGTTCAGTGAATTCAAAAGATATTCAGGAAATTCAGATTTGTTCATCGTATTCAAAATTCTTCACCATAATATCAAACTAAAAACATGTTCGTCCATTTTTCAAAATCCATCCGGGTTAAAAAATGTTGAATTCAGAATTGTTTCTTCAAGTAAAAAAAATCTAAAATGTTCAACATAATTTTAAAAAGTGTTTACCAAATTAAGAAAATGGTCATCCATTTAAAAAAAAAAGTTCATCCGATTTTTCAAAAAAAATGTTCTTTTAATTGAAAATGTGTTCATCAAATTCAAAATCT
This sequence comes from Triticum aestivum, assembly GCF_018294505.1. NCBI lineage: Eukaryota > Viridiplantae > Streptophyta > Magnoliopsida > Poales > Poaceae > Triticum > Triticum aestivum. Next base: position 781,710,811 of record NC_057801.1, read on the forward strand.
GTTCATCTGATAAAAATTGTTCATCAATATGAAATTCACGAACTTTGTTTGAAATCACGAACATTTTTCAAATTTTTAGAAATTATTCGGATTCAGCAACGTTTTTGAATTTTGGAACTTTTTTCGAAATCCCGAATTATTTAAGAAGGAAAAAACAAAAAACGAAAACTAAGCGAAACAAGAACATCTGTGGCTTCTACTCTCGTGAATTTTTTAAAGGCCTGTGATTGATTGGGCTTGGGCTTAATTGGGCTGCTAAGGAAGCCCAGTCCGGTGGACCGAGCGATCCCCGCACCGCCCGCGGTGTCTGGATCGACCCTCGTCTCTATCTCGTCACCCGCTTCGTCTATCCCGGCGGCGGCGCCCCCCCCCGCGGGCCCTGACCATCTCCTGTACGCCTTATGCGCCGTCCGCGTCTCAACCTCCCAGTTCGCCGGCGCCCCCTCTCCACCGTGCCCTCGCTGCACGTGAGCAGGCTGCCAACCCCGGATCCAGTGTCATCCGGGTTTCCTCATCGACGGTGAGATCGGCTTGGTCTTCCTCGCGGTGGAGACGTTGCGGCAGCAACGTCGGCCACGCCTTGGGTCGTGAGCGGCTCGATATTAGTCTCACCAAATACTGGTGCTTTGCAGCCCACTAATGGATCAACGACTAATCTCCCGAGGTACTTAATACTACTCACATCAGGAGGCACATTTAGAATTTGAAGTGCAGTTGTTGGCTTATTCCCTGTTTTTTTCTTGCCGCTTGAGCAAATCAAGAGATGTCTGCAGTCTACACACATACTCCCTCCATTCCAAAATAAGTGTAGTGGTTTTAGTTCAAAACGGAGGGAGTACAATTTTTTTAGCACAAATTGGCATCTCATAGTTAGTCCATCTCTTTCACCCATGCCTCCGTTACATGGAGAAACACTTTTATCAAGTCACCCGCCATTTTAATTAGCATATGTATGTATAACTGTGGATACCTGATACTCTAAATGCCCATTTGGCCAGGTTGATTTGCAAGGCTTGTGTGGACTGAACCTGTTCCTCTAAACCAAGGGGTCCTTCTGGCCCTTTTCCTGCATCTGGCATGCGACATAGCAAATGAGACATCCTTGAAGCTTCAATTGATACAAAGGTTTCACACATAGTATTTGGTTAATATCTCCATTGTTGTATGTTCAATTGACTGGTGCTCATTGCTTCTGCTGTCCTATCAAATAGTTTGGATCATTTATCATTTTTGGAAATTATAGTAGTTGTATATCCAACATCTATCTGATAAGATACGTATGAACAATTGAGTAATTTCATGTAACTTGGTGTGGTACTTATTTGTATATGCTGTTTCCGGCTGATGCTTTAGCTGTTCGTAATTTTTCTACTAATTTCTTGATAATTCCCTCGCTTTAGTTGATTGTATTTTTTATACAATTTCTTTATAATTCCGACAATTGAAAGTTGGTCATTGCCAGGTTCATTACAGTTTTAGAAAAATAATGTTATGACTGGATGCTACTAGCTTCAACCATTTTACTTAAATTGATCTTCTAGATGAACTTCTGCAGAACCATGTCTGTTTATAGCCAAGATGGTCCAATACTCTATGCTTATCATAGTTGCTTCCTAACGCATTTCCCTTCCATTTACAGGCATACCAATTCCAGAAGATGTGCACAAGGAAGTTAATGTAACAAGCATCTTGAAACTAACTTGTGGTGGCACTTGCTACAAAGGTATCAAACATATTTTCTTTGGGTCAGATTACTGTTTCCAGACTTGTTCATGGTTATATATTATTTATTATTCATGTATTTAAATTCCTTGAATTTTTTATTTTGTGCAGCAGTGTATACAAGAAAGGAAGATGTTTGATCATATTATCTGCTACAGATCTGCATCTGTAGATTAAGTCAATGTTGTGGAGCACTTGATTATGTGAGGTTGGTAACTCCCTCAATGTGTTCAATCTTTACAAAATTATGAATGTGTTCAATCTGCACAAAATTATGGTCTGTAATGATTTGAGCATGTCCTTGACTTTTTGAGACATTGACCTTAATTGAAGGTACCATGGTCTTTTCGGGATCTTTGAATCTTGGAGAAATGCCATGTTGACCATTGCGAGGTGCTGCCTATTTTTATTATTTGGTGATTACAATTACTAAATGTATCATACTTGTTGTAAGATGAACTTCTGGAGAATATATGTCACATATATGAATTATGAAGTGTGTTTTGATAGATATATTGAGCAAATAATGATTCCTAATTTGTTCTCAGATAATTTATATCAGTTTGGACCTAACCATACCATTGGTTTGTAAGACAAGAAATCTGTGACCAATCCAACCACTACAACAAACAAAATTTCTTATCAGCAGGGTTGCTCCTGGACCAATTAATTACCATTTAGAGTGTGCGCGTGCTTAAAATTCGTGTATCAAAGAGTTTGTTCTCAGATATTGCAGAATAGTTCTTATGTGAAGATTGTTTTGATATGTGCCTTCAGCTCTATGCCTTCGTAAAAGTAGGCCAAAATCATATTTCTAACACTTCTTAAGGGATGCTATTTTAGTTCATTTTCCATATGCTTATGGAGAATTTTCAATTATGCATTAAATGATACTGCATAACTTAGTTTATGTATCTGAAACACTTTTGTATGTGCTATACACACACTTTCTCTCATGGTTCAATATGTGAATATTGCTTCAATAACTTGGTGTCATGCGGAAGGAGGTCCAACTTAGGTGAAGTCTTGTCAAGGGAAAATAATGAATAAGCCGAGCATCAAATCATACAAATCAAAACCAAGCTCCAACCAACTATTTGATTAGTGATATATGTTTGCCACAAATTTAACATATTTTGTGACTAGTTTTAGAAATTCCGACCATTCTATTGCCAAAATTGACGGGCGCGCAAAGCGCGCCATCCACGATCTAGTTCTTCATATACTAACCCTCTCCTAAATGATAGATGAGGCATTTGACTTATCTCCGTTATTTTCCTTTCTGCAAATTAGACCAATAGTCTCTTTTAGTCAACTTAAGGGTGTGTTGAATATGACAGTTAATGAAGATGGTCATTCTTGCTGTTGAAAGTACACAATCTGACTCATTTTAAAGTTGTACCTTATCTTTATGACAAGACTAAGCTGCTACTTTAGCAAGTGTTTTACTTCAACACAGATTGCTGTAAGAAAGAAAGCATTTTTTTGCAATAAAGCAAGCATTGAACGCACTGAAGTGTCCACAGCAGAAGAGCTTGAATTTTTTGCTGACATAAATTTAAGTAACCTTCTCCATGCATATGCTGTTTCTTTCAACCATTTGTATCTAAATATCAATACTCATTTTGAACTATATGCTCAGGCCTACCTTTTTGTTTGATGTTATCTATGTTTTTAAGGCGTCCGTAAGGCGTCGCTTAGGCGACGCCTAGGCGTCAGGGCGCCCTCCAGGCTCAAGGCGTCGGCCTTGCCTTAGACAGTTGCGTAAGGCGTCTGCCTTAGGCTGTAAGGCGTCTGAAGCGTCCGCCTTAGCGCCGCCTTGCACGCCTCAGACCAAATCAGACGCCTTAGCTTGTCAGGCAGGGAAATAGAGATTGCAGGCGGGAAAACTGACCTGGGCGGGAACACAAGCGCGGGAAACATTGGTTCAGGTGCGACCAGTTATGAGAAGGGGAAAGAGAGAGAGAATCCACGCGAGAGGTCTCTCCTGTCTCTTCTCTGGACCATTGACGGAGGCTTCCTCCTCAGATCTGCGGCAGCCGCCAGCCTCCTCCCTCCGGCCACAGTTCCTCCCCCTCCTCTCCGGCTGCAGCTCCTCCCTCCGGCCACAGTTCCTCCCCCTCCTCTCCGGCTGCAGCTCCTCCCCATCCTCCTCTGGCGCAACCCTCTTCCAGCAGATCAGTACCATATCAAGGTATGAATCCCGCCCTCTCTTTTCCCCCCTTCCCCCCCTCTCCTCTTTCTTCCATCCAGCAGTGTAGCTTGCCATGCTTGCCTGCTCTGTTATGCACAGCTCCTCTACTAACTGTTAGGTGCTGCCTCTCTTATGCACAGCAGTGTAGCTAGATGTGCTTGCCTGCTCCTTCTCATCTGCATCTGTTTCTTCCCAGATCTGCTTCTCCACCCACAAGGCAGCAGCCCCACCACTGCTTCTCTCCTTCCCCATGCTTGATCTGGCTGCTCTAATGATTTGGCTCTTCTCTCTTTTTCTTTGACAGTAGCCAGGTGTACCTGCTCTGATGGATCTATCCAATGATCCTAGTAGAAGAGCTATATCAGATGATCCAGCCTGGAAGTATGGGTTCTGGCCAGATTTAGAGAGGAAAGATTTACTCCAGTGTACATTATGAGCCTAGGAGAAGGCTAAAGCAGCACTTTTCTGGGGGTTCCAGTGATGCGGATAAGTGTCCCGAGGCATCCGTGGAGATTAGGATAGAGATGCACAATTCCTTAAACACTAGACAGTTTAAAGCTATGGAGCGATATATTGATGAGGAGGATGTAGCTGAACTTCAAAGGCGCCGTTCTGTCATATACACAAGATGATTTGAGGCCTATGCTTTGGTAACAGTTTATATGTTAATGTTAGTTGTTAAATCTCCTAATTGGTTGCCATCTATTATATATGTATGTACAATTTATTAAGTTAATGCTAGTTGTTAAATCTCCTAATTGGCTGCCACATATTATAGATGCATGTGTCTAAGGCGTCGCCTCGCCTTATGCTTTAGCGCTTAGGCGGTGAGGCGCCCCCCCAGCGCCTCGCCTCGCCTTACCGCCTTAAAAACATAGGATGTTATTGGTGTGGTCTGTGTATAATTGTTAACTTGATTGCCATTTTAGTGATAGCTCGTCACACATTACAGAAATCTATTTTCCATTCTGTAGCTCTATGCTCATCTGCGCCCAGGTGCAGCTATAGCATGGTGAAGTAACACTACAGGTAGAGAAGAAAGAAAGGAAGAATGATGGTAAGAACCACTGAGATACTGAGTCCGGCCAGCCAGAAGAGTGTCAGGAGAGTGTTTCTTCATTGGAAGAGGCGACAAAAATTGTCCTTCAGAGTATATTAGTTGTTTAGCCATCACTGAGATAGACTAACACATACATTTTGTTTTGTTTTGTACTGCACCCTTATAATTTGGCTTTGCTGAATACACTATATTTACTTCATTTCTCTTTTGAGTTAGCAATAATGATCAGTTAACAATGTTTTAGCTGAGTTCATTGAGCAGAGTGGTGGGAAGCTCACGAAAACACCCTTTCCAAACAGATTTTCTTTTTCATCATTGTGAAGGTTGATTTTACCTATTTCACTTAGATGGTGACCTCCCTGCACTCTCATTTTTTGCTTAGGATTCTCTTTTAAATGGTGAGCGCTCAGATTCTGAACATTGGCTCTTTAGTACTGTTTTATCATTTTATGAAATTTAAGAAAATATGACCAATGTGATTTTGTTCTCTAAAGACTGGAATTGAATAGTAGGTCCTTTTGGTACTGTTCTATTACGATTAGTGGCTAAGAGATGCATCAGTTCGACTAGGCATTATCATGTATTGTATCGTAGTATCATTTTTGCATAGACTAAATACCTACTTTTGCTGAAGGTTACTTTTCTTAATAAAATTTGGTTCAGGATGCCGTTTTGCCTGTTGTAGTACTTTCAGCATAGATGCAGTAGTGGTCTGCTCCCCCAAAGATCTGTAGCTCGTGGATGCGGTGGATGTGGCACAGGGAGCAGATGAAATGGGAATAAGAGGATCCCCTGCACGTGCACAAATTCTTGCTACCTGATGGCTGACGGTGAGGGTGAGCACCGATTTGTAAACTCGTCTCCCTTCCCTGCAAACTACAGTTCTTGTCAATTAACCAAATCACCATCTTATTTTTTCCTACTTTTCCCTTATTTCTTAGATGCCTCTGACCTGTCTTGAGAAGGTTCGAGCTGCAGGACGATGTGTACAGTGCACCACCAATTCCTCCAACAGCACAGCTGTTGTACTGGTAGCAGCGACAACAACTCTCCACACAAGCATCGCTAGCTGCTCCCGTCGATGCACCTGATGCCGTGTATGCCTCTTCATCCCTTTAGTCTGCTTGGTTATTCGGTTAGTTGGATACAATATAATATCATCTATTAATCCTTTTGGTTAATTACAATCTCCTGCAGTCACCTGGTAGGATTTCATGATTGTTCTGTCATGAAATAGGTTCTGCCGGAGCCAAGGTCCAGCGCATTTTAGTTTTGTGGGATAGACATGTTAGTTCAAATGCCCAACGGGTTTGATGCTGAATTGTTCGTATAATCTTGCACCTATTTTTGTAGTCAAATAATGATTTTTAGATGCATTAGTTAAGAACACTGATTTTTTTGGAAAGCTTTATCATGACATCGATCTTAGTTTTGCTTTACTGCCATGCAGAGGTTGGATGGAGCGTCGAGGAGCTTGATTCTTTTGGTCTTATAGTCACTGCCGAGATATTCGTGGTGCTTGATTCTTCCTATGTAGTATTTGTTTTCTTTTTCATGATTTCCAGTATATTTGTTGTATAAACTGAACCTAATTAATCGTGTGTAATGATGAAGCACGTGGGGTGTAGATGAGGATGAAATGAGCCAGGGAGAAATATTGCTGGTAAAAAAAAGCCTCCCAGGTTGTCTCGCCAAAATTTACTCCTCTGTCATCCGATTTGGTTAAACATTCCTTTATTGACCCCTGGCTGCCTCAACTGGTGGACGCCGCCGGCTGCCCAATGACCATCAACACATACTAGATGATGCCCTGCGCGTTGCAGCGGGCCTAGTAGTGCAAATATTATGTATGAACAGTATAGCATCATGACAAAGAGAGTATGTCGTAGCCTTTCTTTCAAGATTTGCATTCCTCAACCCTTTTTGATCAAGTTGATAGTTATTGTACGATGGAAGGTACATAGAGCAAAACTTGGGATGATATGTGGCACTCGGAATCATAAGGGGGTGGTTTGGTTGGTATTCTACTTGCCATCCTGGTGTCTCCTATTCTAGAACTACTTGAACTACTAATGTATGTTCATGTCAATGTCTACCCAAATCACATTCAAATACATCTGAATGTCACACCAAATTCTGATATAAATAGAGAGGGAGGAAGAAGGCAAAAATTGTGATAAACGATGAAACAAATGTTGTGGCAATAGCATATCGATCAACAGAGCAACTCTTTTGGCCCCATCTAGTAATGTTCTTCAATACAGAAGCGATGCCACATTTATAAGAGAACATCCCATATGTGCGAGACTTTGTGATATTAATATAAGAAAGGTCAAGTCAGCTGATGAAAGGTTTCACTGTATCTTTTTCTTTGAGCTCATGCAAACCTGTCAGAAATGAGCAGCTTCAAGCCTTAATCACAGAACAATCTCTACGTAAGCTGAAACAACCTGACAAATGCTTCCATCGCCATAATATTCATTTACCTCAATCATTCAATAAAAGATCACTCACCGCATTATTCAGTCAACTAACTGATGTCTAGAATAAATGTGAAGCATGAAGTAAAAATAAAATGGCGTTGAGAAAGAAAGAGATCAACTGTACCTAGGGTCAAATCAGCTGACAAAAGACTTCTCTCCACATTATTCTTCAGCTTTCCCAAGACTGGGTAGTAAATAGCGGCCGCAAAGGAACTCCTAGTAGCTGAATGAAAATCTAATTAACTAAGTCTCCTTAGAGTGATAGAATTTGCATTTCCTTAATCTGATATTAACCATTTCTGCCAGCTTAATTTCTGAAAAGCACAAACTGTACTGAAATTCTCGGAACACAAACTGTACCAAAATTCTTACCAGATACAATTTGCGTTTTCATAAACTGAGATTAATCAACACCATTACGTGCAATAAATCTCGAGATACAAAATATCCGCACAAATGATGAGCCCAAAGCAAAAGCAAATCCAAGTCTTCATCTCTGCATTAAAATATTAGGGATCAATATGAGTGACATAAGCATCCATGATTTAATAGACATGGATGTAGTGGCGAACATGAATAAGCAGATTGAATTCATGATGGATACACACCAAATTCTAGCACGTGTGTTAGCAATTGTTTCTGCTAAATGTGAAAGAAGAAGAATAAACATCTTCTCTCAAACACAACGGGTGCAGAATTAGTCCTAGAAGACAGTGTGTTGAGTCATAGTACTTGCTCTATGTACATAAAGAATCTGAGAAGAAACCTGTAAGAACATGATGAGTTTCTGAGACTTAACAATTCCATGTGAACAGGGTACGACCACCTGTTGGAAATAAAACGTGGAACTACTCCAAAGAAGTGGGAGGGGAAGTGCTAGATACTGCTGCCTACATCATGTACACCATCAAAAGCGGCAGTATGAAAATTAATGAAACAAATATACTTTGTCTAACTTATGAATTCTAACTGCTAGGCAACAACATACCTGAAAGTAAATAGAAATACGGACGGTGCAGAAATATCACATATGCTCTGATTCTGCAAAAAAACAATGGGCAGCATTAGAAATACCAATTTTTTTTACTAAACTAACATATATGTGTATGTAAGTGAGAGAGTATATAGAGAAAGATACAGGTTTGTAGTTGCACGTCATAAATGGTAAGCTTCATTTGTTTATTTCTTCAAGAACACTAAAGAAAACAAATGAAGAGAATTTTTTCACCATCTAGTGCTTCGGATTAAAACCAACCGGATTGGAAACATGATCACGAATCCGCCGTGAAAAATGCTTGCCAGCATTGCTGGAGACTGGACTTTCTGCCCCGGAGGAAGTGGCTGGAGACGGAATAGGAGATTACAGAGTGCCCACGGAATAGAGCTTTCTTCTCAAAAAATTGCCTGCCACACACGAATCAGAGCTTGCAACCCAGGCTAACTCAACAAAATCACTCAGATCTGGAGAGAAATAGAGGAAGGAGAGCCTCCACCTTTGGTGCAGGTGTTGTGGAGGAAAGACACTGACAGTGGCGCGTGCGGCTCATCGGGAGCTCTTGTCGACGCCGGGGCGCGGGGAATGGGTCCGCGGAGGCTCGATTTACCTGCAACGGGGTGCGAGGCTAGGTTGACCTGCAGTGGTTACAGAGTGCCCACGGAATTGGTCTCCCCCTATACATCAGCTAAAGTGGTCGATGGACAAACGGACACACGGTGAGAGAGGGTCGCCGGAGCGGCATCACACGCAGGGGGGGTCGCCGGGTGGCTCACCGAGGTCACATGTGGCGGCACCGATGGGGACGCCGGGTAGCGAGGTCGGGCGACGTCGCCGGGATCGTGGGTGGCTCACCGGGGTCACACTGTATGTCGTGCTTGGATCACCGGGGGTCGCTTGGCACTTCGGCAGCGTCGCTACGCCTCACTGGGTCACTCTCCAGTTGGGTTCGAGTACTGGATACACATGACCTGTTTGTGTGCATATTAGATGGACTCTTCAGTTTTTTATCATAAAGAAGGACGATTAGATTGACTCTTCAGTTACAGAAGGTGGGAGGGCAAAGGAATGGACGATTAGAAATTAGACGTGGGGACAGATACAAATGGTTCGGTTCACGCATATGGGAGAAGTGACGTGGTTGCATGTGCATGTGGGGTGATGTGGACCAATCAGAAGCTTGCTGATGTGTATAGCTTGCATGTGTAGAGAAATAGGTTAGTGGGGATCATCTATTTAGTTATTATAGATGAGCTTGCTTTAACCGGAGGTGAGGCCTTGCTTCTTCCGCAGTTTTCTTGTCTTCTTTTGTGTGGATTTGCAGCTGGCAAAATAGGAAGTTCATGGTGGGTCGGTTTTCTTCTCTTCTTTATTGACCCCTGTTTATTTAATTTAGGTGTATGGACAGGGCCCAAAGTATAACCATCATATTTCTAGGCAGGGACGGAGCCAGAATTCTGACATAGGGGGGAGCGGGCCTTCAGTGTGTAAACTTATAAGAAGATGATGGAGAGACACAGTGGCCTAGTTTTTTTAGTGGGACAATAGCCTATTTTGATGAACCATATGTCCATCCTAATCAAGCAAAGAAAATTGGCGCAAGATATGAATAAATCCAATTTCAATCAGAAGTTTCCATAAAGCAAATTCTGAAAGCAATTCGGATGTCAACTAGTGGAACGGATAACCAATGCAAAACCATGTCTCACGGTTAATATATTTTTTGTACTCCTTCCATCTGAAAATACTTGTCATCAAAATGAATAAAAGGGTATGTATCTAGATGTATTTTAGTTCTGCATACATCTCCTTTTATCCATTCTGATGACAAATATTTTCAGACGGAGGAAGTAGTTTATAGAGATCAAATCTTGTACTCCTACTTGGGCTCTACGTACTTGTAAGACTAAGTAATTGAGAAGAAGAGAAACTGGTAATCTAACCATTTTTGCATGCCTAGTTGCCCCTCATGTTGGTTCTGCCCGTGCATGGTCTTGATTTCCCCTTGAGTAATTCTGGACTGGACTAAAGATTGGAAGCTCCATGTGGATGGATCATGAACTACTCTACTCTAGACGGTTGCCCTCCCCAATAGCAGCAGAGGCCTCCCTTCACGTTGTGCGTAGCAGCCACCAACCAGGGCCGGTCCTGAGATTTTGGGGCCCGGGGCGAACCTAAAACTCAGGGGCCTTTCATATACTCCCTCCATTGTAATAAATTTTTAGCATTGAATTTTTTAATCTCAGGGCACTTTCATATACTCCATCCATTGTAATAAATTTTTATCACTGAAATTTTTTATTATCAAAAACTTCTTCTCAATAAGAACTTAACCGTTTGTTTTTCATTACATAGAACCCACATTTGTGTTAGACTGTATATGTACGTAGACTTGTGTATACGTAGACTTGTATATACATCTTGTATATTGTATCCTTTGGTACTTATATATAATGAGATAGCCGCACCCCCTTGAGGTGTCAAGCAGTCCACCAAAATATTTGTCTCACATGGTATCAAATTAGGTTACGATGTCATCCGCTTCCGCCGCCGCCGCCACCGCCGCCGCCGCCGCCACCGCCGCCGCTGCTGCCGCGCCGATCGCCGTC
>NC_057801.1:781722485-781746872 GCF_018294505.1 Triticum aestivum
CGCCCTACGGGGCCCCGCCGCCGCCGGGCTCCTCCATCGCCCCGCCACCAGGTTACGGGGCGCTGCCGCCGCCGGAACCCTACGTCGCCCCGCCTCCAGGCTACGGGGCGCCGCCGCCGCCGCCGTCGTCGTACTACGGCCCGCCGCCGCCCGGATACGGCGCCCCGCCGCCACCCTATGCTGCGCCCCCGACGCACCACTACCCGGCGTCGCCCCTGCACTACTCGGCGCTGCCTCAACCCGGCGCGGCGTCGCATGGGGTTGCGGCTGCCTCGCTGTACGGGGTCCCGGGTGCATCCTCAGGGCACTACCCGCTCTACTCGGCGCCTTCCGGGGCGGCGCCCTCGCTGGGCCACTATGCACCGCCGCCCGCTCCTACCGATCTAACTGCGATGCCGGCGCCGTTCTACTTCTCGCACCTGTTGCCGGTGAAACTCACGCCGGACAACTACTTGTCCTGGCGTGCTCAGGTCATGCCTCTTCTGCGGAGCCGCTACCTGGAAGGCTATGTTGACGGATCCATCCCGTGTCCGCCTCCTCATCACCCGGCCTATCACACCTGGGTGGCCCAGGATCAGGCCATCCTCTCCGCCATCCAGTCCTCGCTCACCCCGAGTGTCTCGTCGCTGGTCATCTTCGCCGCTACGTCCCGAGAGGCGTGGGCGGCCCTTCACACCAGCTTCGCCTCTCAGTCTCAAGCGCGTGCTCATTCTATACGCACTGAGCTGGGCGAGACTAAGCTTGGTGACCTCAGCATCACGGACTACTTCAACAAGATGCGGGGTCTCGCCGACACGTTGGCCTCCGTTGGCCAGCCACTGCAGGATGAGGAGTTCACCACCTTCGTGCTGAATGGGCTTGATGATGACTATGACAACCTCGTTGAGAACGTCCATGGCCGTGACGATCCGCTCCCACCTCGGGAGCTCTATGCACGCCTACTCGGTCGTGAACAGCGCATCAAGGCGTGCCGCGCCACCCCCGGTTTCGCCTCCGCCAATGCGGCCACTCGTGGCAAAACCCCCCGGGCGCCATCTTCAGGGGGTAGACCGGCGCCATCTTCGCCGGCCTCGCGGGGCAACGCTCCGAACATCACGGGCGGCAACCGTCCGGTGGCATGTTGCTCTTCCTGCGGAGCTCCGCAGGCCTGTCAGCTCTGTGGCATTGAGCGCCAGTTGCGTCTCGCTGTCATCGTCGTTACAAGCAAGACTTCCTAGGCCTCGGCAACAATGGCAAAGGGAATGAAAAGCAAGCCGCGGCCGCCGTGACGGGTCCTGACCATGGCCGCACTCCGTCTTACTCCATTGATCCTACATGGTACATGGACACGGGCGCTACGAACCACCTCACCAACGACATGGGCAAGCTCTCCACTCAGGAGCCGTATCGTGGCCATGATCAGGTGCACACCGCTAATGGAGCAGGTATGCGCATCTCTCATGTTGGTTAGGCATCACTTCTTGCACACAATTCACGGAAACTGCATCTTTCTAATGTTCTTCGTATTCCCACTGCTTCACGTAGTTTGTTATCTGTTCCACAACTTACTCGTGATAATAATGTCCATGCTGAGTTTCACCATTTTCGTTTCTTTATCAAGGATCGGGACACGAGGGCCGTTCTGCTTAGTGGTCGTCTTCGCGGTGTCCTGTACGCACTTGACGCGCCCACCGCACCTCCTATGCAGTTTTCTCCCCAAGGCCTCAGTGGTGTTCGTGTGTCTCCTACACATTGGCATGCGCGCCTTGGTCATCCTGCTGCTCCTATAGCTCGTCATGTGTTACATCGTCATGAGCTACCAGTTGTGTCAAATAAAACTGCTGAAACTATTTGTGATGACTGTCAGCAGGGCAAGAGTCACCAACTTCCGTTTTCAGAGTCTAGTCGTGTTGTGAAACATCCTCTTGAGCTTGTTTTTTCCGACGTCTGGGGTCATGCCCAAACGTCTGTTAGTGGACACAATTATTATGTCAGTTTCATTGATGCTTACAGTCGGTTTACTTGGCTTTATCTTATTAAGAAAAAGTCTGATGTGTTTGATGTTTTTCTACAGTTTCAAGCACACGTTGAGCGTCTCCTTAGTCAGAAAATTATTCATGTTCAAACCGACTGGGGGGTGAATATCATCATCTCAACTTGTTCTTTAACAAACTTGGGATCACACATCGTGTGTCTTGTCCTTATACACATCAGCAGAATGGGGCTGCTGAACGTAAGCATCGTCATCTTGTAGAAACTGGCATTACTTTATTAGCTCATGCCTCCGTTCCTTTTAGGTTCTGGAGTGATGCTTTTTCCACTGCCTGTTTTTTGATCAATAGGCTGCCCTCACGACTACTGAATATGAAAACTCCACTTAAACTCTTGCTTAATGAACTTCCAGACTACACCTTTCTCAAAGTGTTTGGGTGTGCTTGTTGGCCTCATTTGCGTCCGTATAACAAACATAAGCTAGAGTTTCGGTCGAAAAAGTGTGTTTTTCTTGGCTATAGTTCCCTTCACAAAGGGTACAAATGCCTACATATTCCCACAAATCGCGTTTACATCTCTCGTGACGTCGTGTTTGATGAGAATGTGTTCCCTTTTCGTGCACTTCCGAACAACTCTACCACTCCTCCACCGGACGTTTCCTCTATCACACCTTCGCCTGGTCAATTTGTAGATGCTGCATATGCTCCTGCGTTGCTTCCTAATCATGCTGCAGGTGTTGGACGTGGTGCTCGTCTTGAGCTCCTTGAGGAACAGGCACCGCCGGCAGCCCTGGACCTGGACGACGGTCCTCTGCATGGGGCATGCATACCGGGTGGCGCCCGCCTACCCGACGGGGCTGCACCCGCGGCCACCACCCGGGCGTCGCTCCCGCCCCCCATGCGGGCTTCCCCCGAGCCGGCCGTGGAGCGGGCCTCTCCCGAGCCGGCTGCTGCCTCGGCACGAGCAACTCCCCAGCCGGCTGCTGCCTCGGTGCGGGCCTCCCCCGAGCCGGTCGCCTCCTCGCCTGGATCAGGCGCTTCTTCACGGGGGCCGGGTCTGGCTCCAGATGGGCCGGTCTCGCCGGCCCCAACGCCGCCTGGCTCCGGCGTGAGCTCGGGCGCGAGCTCCACGCCGCCTGGCTCTCCTACATCACCAGGCTCGGGTGGCTCGGCCTCTCCTCTGTCGCCACCCGAGTCTAGTCCGGTGTTGCCGCCACCTGCTGCTGCTCCTCGAGCCCGCACACGCAGCCAGACAGGAGTGTTCCAGCCAAAGATCCGTACCGATGGGACTGTGGCGTGGCTTGCTGCTTGTATGGCTCATGCTGTGGAGGATCCTACTGCTGAGCCTCGTCATTTTCAGGCTGCCCTGAGCATTCCTCACTGGCGTGCTGCGATGGAACAGGAGTTTCAGGCGCTGTTGCAGAATGACACATGGCAGCTTGTTCCTCCAGTATCTGGGATCAACATTATTGATTCTAAATGGGTGTTTAAAGTCAAGAGGCATGCTGATGGCTCCATTGAACGCTACAAAGCGAGGCTCGTTGCTAAGGGTTTCAAACAGAGGTATGGTCTTGATTATGCAGACACATTCAGTCCAGTTATCAAGCCCACTACTATTCGTTTGCTGTTGTCCCTTGCTGTTACTCGAGGATGGTTCCTTCGTCAACTTGATGTGCAGAATGCTTTCTTGCATGGAGTTTTAGAGGAGGAGGTTTATATGCGACAGCCGCCAGGGTTTGTGGATCCTGACCGTCCTCACCATCTCTGTCGTCTTGTCAAGGCGCTATATGGACTCAAACAGGCTCCACGTGCATGGCACGCACGTCTTGGATCTGTTCTGCGGGCGCTTGGTTTCATCCCCTCCACTGCTGACGCATCATTGTTTCTGCTTCAGTGACCTGAAGTTACGATGTACTTGCTGGTCTATGTTGATGATATCATCCTCATTAGTTCCTCAGATGCTGCTGCCGATCGTCTTGTTGCTGCTTTGAGTGGTGATTTTGCTGTCAAGGACCTTGGTGCTCTACACTTCTTCCTTGGCCTGAAGGTTTCACGGTCTTCTCCTGGGTTAACTCTTTCTCAGAAGAAGTACGCTCTCGACCTGTTACGTCGTGCTGGTATGTTGAAGTGTAAACCTTCCAGTACTCCGATGTCTGCCACTGATCGGTTGTCTGCTCTTAATGGAGATCCTCTTTCACCTGATGATGCCACTGAGTACCGCAGTCTTGTTGGAGGTCTGCAGTATCTTACTATCACCAGACCAGATGTCTCTTATGCAGTCAACCGTGTCTGTCAGTTTCTCCATGCACCCAGGACTTCTCATTGGTCAGCTGTGAAGTGTATCCTGCATTATGTCTGTCTCACTGCTTCTCATGGTTTGCTCCTCCAACCTGCGCCATCTTCTGACATCTCAGCCTTCTCCGATGCAGACTGGGTTGGTAGTCCTGATGACCGTCGATCCACGGGGGGGTATGCAGTGTTTCTTGGTTCTAATTTGGTTGCTTGGAATGCTCGCAAGCAGGCTACGGTGTCTCGCAGCAGCACAGAAGCTGAGTACAAAGCAGTGGCTGATGCGACAACTGAGATCATTTGGATTCAGTCCTTGTTGCGTGAGTTGAGAGTCTCTTCAGCTCATCCTCCGGTACTTTGGTGTGACAACATTGGTGCTACATACTTGTCATCTAATCCTGTGTTTCATGCTCGGACGAAACATATTGAGGTTGACTATCACTTTGTTCGAGAACGAGTTGCACAGAAGCTACTTAGCATCAAGTTCATCTCATCAAAGGATCAACTTGCTGACATCTTCACGAAGCCTCTTCCTCAACCACAGTTTGTAGGCTGTAGGCGCAATCTTAACTTAGTTTGTACTTCAGGTCACAGTTAAGATTGAGGGAGGGTGTTAGACTGTATATGTACGTAGACTTGTGTATACGTAGACTTGTATATACATCTTGTATATTATACCCTTTGGTACTTATATATAATGAGATAGCCGCACCCCCTTGAGGTGTCGAGCAGTCCACCAAAATATTTGTCTCACAATTTGACTGGTCTAATTTATGGTCAAAAACTTCTTTTCAATACACTTTTTTAGGAAATGACAGCTGAGCTGCTATATATTAAGAGCGAGAAAAAAAATACGAATAGTGTGTCACCGACGGAATCTCCACATATACTTTTTAATGGCCATGCGCGCTAAAAATTTGCCTCAAAACTTGAACAATGCAAGCTATATATATGCATGATGTATATGAAGATAAATTACTTAATTAGAATAGGTCAAGATTTAAAAAATCCACACCATACACATAGAACGCCAATATAGCACAACAGTCTACCCTCCATGCTGCGCGCGCCAGGACGAAGGCCAGTGTAGGAATTATGGGGCTCTTATAGACCTATGTTTGTGAATCTTACGAGATGCGTCACGATCAACTGATGGAGCTAATCACGTCACACAAGACAATGCAACAGACGAGCGAACGTGAATCTATAGATAGATAATGTATGTGAATAGAACATAGGAAGTGATAAATTAAAGATATGATATAGGCCTACCTTGGATCGGTGAGTTCCCATCTCAATGATAACACGATGTGAATTTGCATCTGGCTCCTGCCGGAGGCGCTCGGCAAAGGGCGTGCGCGTCCAGCGCCTAGAAACCAGAGAGCGGAGCGGAGTTCTTGGGAGTACTGAACCCTAGCGGCGGTTCGTCCAGCGCCAGCAACTCGTCTCTCGACCTGGAGCCTGGAATCGGGATCGTTACGGCTCGTCGGCTCAGCCTCCTAAGAAAACTGGCAATTACAGCAAACTTCTCGCCATCATCATCGTGAACTCGCTGCATCTGGCTGGTAGGCCCTTGCGGCTGCGTATTAATCGATCGGGTCTAATACAAGTGTTTAGCGTCCCTGCTTCTGAGTCCCATGGGCTATGTGCGACGTGGGGGGCCCCTGGACCTGGGGGGGCCGGGGCGGCCGCCCCCCCTCAGGGCCGGCCCTGCCACCAACCAACGTAGCCACGATCTGATCTGATCTGACCTAGGCGTGCGTGCGTTCCCCATTGCCTTGTACAATAGCCTACTTTTTTGTCTGACGTATATGGATGGGCTGGGCCTTCACGTTGCATTACAGAGAGAGGCCAAAATCAAGGGAAATCTAGTCGCTATTAACAGGAAACGCTATCGTTTGTCTCAAAAAAAGAAAAAAGGAAACGCTATCGTCAAGGGCGGAGCTATCGATGTGGCTCGCAGCACCGCTGGCTTTCTCTCCAGTCCAGGCCCGGGCCGGGCGCGGCGGTCTCCCCAGATCCCTTTCTATCTCTTTCTCTCTCTCTTCACCCCTTTATTATTAAAAAAAAGGATCCTCTTTCTCTCTCTCTCTTCCGGTGTAAATTCAATCCCCATTATGAGTGTCTAGACTAGATACATCTCTTTTTGGGGGAACGGAGGTAATAGAAACTAGCAAATCTGGCTGCCCTCCCAACCCACAGCCAAGGCCGCCGGCCGCCGCGTCGCTCGTCGCCCCTTGCTCAGCCGGTCAGCCCAGCGCGGCAACGCCGACTCGCCGTCCGTCCGCTCGCGAGGCGCCCAGTTGAGTAGAGTTCGATTGTCTTTACTGTTTATTTTTACCTTGAGCGATCCATCTTTTAACTGGGCTGTTGGGCCTAGGGGACAATAGTCGGGCGTTGGGCGGATACATAAAGGTAAAAGATAGGAGAGCGGCGGTCGGCGGATCCTTAATTTCCGCCGTCGCCGCGCCAGATCTCTCTCACCGCCACCTCCTTCCTCAAGCCTAACGATCTCTCTCCTCGAGCCTCCATCCATGTCGCCCCCTCGTCGTCGTCGGCGCCTATGTTTTTTCCCATCTCGATCCGTGGCGATCCTCCACGCGGTGCACAGGACACGGCATCCGCATCGCTGGTGTTGGCTGCGGAAACGTCATACGGCTGCTGCAAGTACGTATACTCTCCTCGCTTATTTCTTAGGGTCTGTCTGGACACATCTAGATGTGACATAGTTATGTCACATCTAAGCTGATGTCCACTCTGTTTGTGGTTTATTTTTTTGTTTTTTATTTTTATTTTTTGTTGCTGCATTATATATTTGTGGGAGCTTAGATGTGACATCCTTAAAAAAACATCTAGATGTGAATTAGACAAACCGTATTTCTTACTGTATGTATATCCCAAACAGTTTCAACCATCCTCAATGGATGCTCGGGTTAGCGTGCTACTACTATACTCTTTTATGTGAATGAATGTAAAAAGAAAAATATATATAGCTCTCTAAGAGCTCATGTAAACAATTTTTCAGATTATTGACTCTTTATAGCCGGACCGACTATTTTACCTTGTCTTCTCCGAGTTGCTCGAGTAAAATTGTGACATAGTATTACCTTCTCTGCTGTATTGCAGATACTAGTGGATCAAAGGCTTCGTCGGCTCAAATAAACCATCATCAAGGTGGTACTGATATTCCTCAAGTTGCTGAGAATATGAAACAACAAAGTCTTTTTGACAAACTACCGGAGGTATGTTTTACTTACTTTGCTGTCAACAAAGTATTCAGATACAATTAATTCTTTATCATAACTGCTGGCACAAGAATACGTATTATTACATTTGGGCATACAACTTTGACGATAGGAAAAACAACAAACCGACTGTTTGCCCGTGCTCCTCCAACGATATTTACATTTACTTGGCTCTATTGATGCATTGTCATCTTCATTCATTACTTTACTGGTCTTTGATTAGATTTATTATTGCAGTCAGCTAATAGGTACTACAGTATAACTGATGAACCTTGTTTTTGCAGGACATCTTACATCATATACATTCTCTCTTACCAATACAAGACGCTGCTTGTGCTGCCTGTGTGTCTCATGCATTCCTGCGTTCATGGAGATGCTATTCCAAACTCAGACTCAACGACTGTGCGCTTGGGTTGAGTCACATAGAATTTGAGGAAAGAAAAATCTATCTCATTGACAAAGTTGACAAAATTCTTAAAAACCATCATGACAAAGGGGTGAAGGTGGAGACACTTAGGCTTATTCTTACCCCTTGCACCAATATCAAAGCCTCCTACCTGGACAGGTGGCTCCGAAGAACCGTTAAGTCTGGGTTTAAAGATCTTTACTTGGAGATGCCTTTATCCATGAAGAAAATTTACAAATTCCCGTGTTCAGTTTTGTCTGATGAGGGAGCTGCAAGTTCAATTCAGTTTCTTCACATCGGCTCTTGCACTTTTCATCCCACATCAACACTTGGCTCCTTGGCAAGGTTGAAAACTGTAAGATTGTCTTTTGTCCACACTACCGAGGAAGGATTGGAGCACTTGTTTTCAAAATCTTCTATTCTAGAGGAGCTCAGAATATTCGCATGCCATGGGATAATTTGCTTGAAAATACCTTGTACGATGCAGCATCTTAAGAGATTTCATGTTCAACGTTGCAGCATGCTGCGGGTTGTAGAGATTGATGCTCCAAACCTCTGCTATTTTAACTATGACAGCGCTTTGCCAGAAATCTACGTGAGAAATTGTTCTCAACTTAAGCATGTACAGTTATCATCTGCATGCCCGTCTGGTGTTCTTTTTTATGCTCGCACTAGTCTTCCGTCCATTGCAAGGAATGTTGAGAGTCTTATTTTGGTTGGTCGTAGCGAGGTATGTGCATTTACCATCTTATAATGATCAAATTATTGGGACCATTCAAGTATATAGGGAACAGTGTATAGGAGTAGTTTGATGCAAGAACACATGATTAATCTTGGAATTTATCATTTTTCAGAATGCCAACACTCCGTTGCTACAATCCAAGCTACCCCACCTCAAGAACTTGGAAATTAGACTCAAAGCAGTCCTCCCCAAAGGCTTCCCTCCAAGCTATGACTTCTTTTCTTTGGTTTCTTTTCTTGATGCTTCTCCTGCCTTGGAGTCTTTCACCCTACACGTAAGTCACTATCCATATCTCTCAGATGTATCTATGGTATTACCGTATTACACTTCGACATTGACATTATATATGTATGCAGGTAAATGAGTATGTCATGACACACTATCCTGTTGTTGGAGATAATGACGAATGCCCGAGGCAGAAGCTGGACTTGTCGCATAACCGCCTCAGACACATGACGATCACGGGATTCTGTTCAGCCAAGAGCCTGGTTGAGCTCACGGTTCACATCCTTGAGAGCACACACTCGCTTGAGCGCTTGACGCTGGACACAACCTATGACTACAATAGGTGTATTCAAGGGCCTGGTACCATTGGCAAATGCACTACCTCAAGTAGGATTGCCAAATGCTGGCCGATGAGCAAGAGAGGTGTTGACGAAGCTCATAGAGCTGTGAAGACTGTTGGTAGATACATAGCTGGGAGAGTTCCATTGGCTGTTCAATTTGAGCTCATGGGGCCCTGTAGTCGATGCCATACCGGCAGCCGGTAGATCTATCTATGTCAGGGTGGTTTATCTTTGTCTAGACTCCCAGGGAATTCCGCCAATATCGCATGTTTAATCTCGGTGCCCATAAATAGATCTTTTTTATGCATCTCAACTATAGCACACATGAAACCATATATTTTATAAAGTCAGTTTATGTATTGAAGGTACATATTTACATTTATGCAGTCTAGTTTAGTTGTATGGTTTTTGTATATCTTGAAAGTGCTGATGTGCTAAACGATGGTATTGCTAGTAGATGGGGGGCGAGCCTCCTGAGGCAGTCAGGTGCACACCCAGACCATTCGACTTTCTTTTGTTCGGTTCTTGCTTCGCACATGCAGATGTCAGTGATGAACTTATTTTTATATTGCCATGCATATCATAAAAGAATTGAAATCAATCAGATGGTTAGAAGCAGAAAGAAAGCAGAGACATGTCGAGGAAAAATGCACATGAACACAATAGACAGCAGATCAGGCGCCGCCTAATATGGGAATCCTTTTTCAGTTGCCTTCTTCAATCTGGATAGCACATGTACATACAAGTCTTGATGATCGACCGCACGGCCCACAACTAGAGAAGCACGCTCGCCATGTCCGCCATGCGCTTCATCACCGTCGCCCCGTCGCCGATCACTCGCCACATCCTTGCCAGCCTATACGTACAACACAGCAACGAGAGAACATTTATCAGACACATGGGGATCGATTGAGCACGCTATAATAAATACACGTGATGGAACATCAAACTTCGTTTGCTTTATGCTTCAAAGAATATTAGAAAGGAGATGGACTCCGCCTACAGCTCCTGCGCCCCCGAGGGCGACTCGCCGCCGGCGTCCTTGGTGCCGGAGCGCCTCCCCGCGGTAGCCCCTTCCTCGGATGCGCCGCCTGCCGCCCCCTCCTACCCACCCTGACCTCGGAGCTGCGTTGGGCCGATGTCGCGGAGGCTGACGGCGTGGCCGCCGGCCGGCCGATCGTGCGCCGGGAGCCTCCGGCTCGTCTGGCTGTGACCTGCGTGGAGAGCGGGCTGCCACCTCGGCGTGGTAGTTCAGGCACTCTCTCGCGGCCGCGCCAGCTCCCCCGACGACGCCCGGCAAAAAGGCCTCCTTGGGCTCTCGGACCGCTCGCCGCCGCCGCGCTCCGGCGTGGGGTGTCGCGGGGCGGTCCGACCAAGGTTGTGCCCGGACATCGTGGCGCTCCGCCCCTCCTGCTGCCGTCGCCTGCACGGCCGGTGCCCCGCCTTGCCGTCCGGCTGCCGCTCTGGCATGCTCCCCGGTTCTCCTGCGTCGGCAGTTCATCGCGACATTTGGCTCCTCCGACCTCCGCTTCTCGCCCCGCCTCTCGTCGCGTCGCCCCTGGCTCGCTACAGCTTCCTCTCTGGCGCCGGCGCCGGCCGCGGCGGCTGGGGAATCCCTCGCTGTCGCCTCCACGCCCTGCTGGCTGGGCCGCACCTAGTTGGGCCTTACGTTGCCTGGGCCCGATGCTCATCTGCGGGCCGTGCCTCGCACGTGCATGCCCATTCCGCACGAGGCCGCTGGTGGGCCGACCCACCCGCTAGCCCACTCGATCTGGCCCCCGGCTGGCTTCCCTCGGTCGCCTCCACCGAATCGGGCACACGAGACCGTGACCGAGACCCTAGTCCTCGCTCCATCCTCCCTCCCCGCCGCCACCTCGCCCCGTTCCCTCCCTACGCCACCTCCCCTTGCGACCATGCTGTGCGAATGGGACGACGACTGGACCCGCCCCAAGTGTCGCGCCGACAACCGCTGGGACGCCACCCCCCCGACACGATGCGCCGCGAGGACGATCTCCGCCTGCTACTGTCGGCGCGGGATGGACGCCGGTCCCCGCCGCGCTCCGACCGCCGCTCCCCGTCGCGTCGCTCTCCGGGCCGGGCTGACCGCCGGGAACGCTCCCGGTCCCGCTCTCCAGTCCCTACCGCGGACTGGCGGAGCGAACGCCGCCGCTCCCCCTCTCCGATGCGTCACCGTGACAGCAGCCGCTCCCCGGCCCGCGGGGGCCGCTCCCGACCCCTCTGCGGCTTCAACAGCAATAGCAGCCTGTGCGTACTGCCCCCACCCACCGGTACCTAACTTCCCTCCCAACGTCAATGGGGCTAGCCGGGGCCGCCAGGGGGCAAAGAAGAAGAAGAAGCGGGGCCTTGGCCGCGGTAATGGTGCGGCGTCGGCCTCGGGTCTGGCTTGCGACCCGCCAGCCTTCGCCCCCGGTTCGGTGCGTCCCGAGGACCAGACAAATGACCTCCTGAGGTGTTTCAACTGTGGCCTCGCCGGCCATTCTCAGGTCACATGTACTCGCCCACAGTGCTGCTACCTATGCTCGGATCCGGGGCATCCTGCATTCCTGTGCCCAGATCGCTCGGTGTCGAAGGAGTTGATGATGTACGAACATGGGATCGAGGGCCTGAGCTACTTCCACATCGAGGTGCCTGACATACCTCCCCTCTCGCTCCTGGCGATTGTCACCGTGCTGGGTGAGCGGGTGGCTTCACCAGAGATGATCGAGGCAGAGCCTAACCACCTCTACCACTGCAGCTGGGATTGGCAGGTCACCATGTTGGCAGGCAACTAGTTCTCGGTGGTGTTCCCCGACACGGTTAGCCACAGCTACGGCACCCGCAGCGGCGACATCACCCGCAGTGGCGACATCACCCTGGCTCTCAACAAGCTAGTGGTGGATATCTCAGTGCCTATCCGTGACCCCTTGGCGGTGGCTGTACTGGACACGACATGGATCCTCATCAGCGGCCTCCCCGACATCGTGCTCGAAGAGCGTCATTCGGAACATGTCCTTCATTCTCGGTAAGGTGGTCGTGGTGGACGAGCTCTCTCTCCGCAAGGAGGAGTTGTGTGTCAAGGTTAAATCCCTTGACTCGTCCAAGCTCCGGGCCAAGGTCCAGGAGTTCTTCAACGACCAGGGCTTCGACCTCAGGATCTCCCCCGAGCCGCCCAACCATGTTGGCCGCCCGCGCATCCCCGACGACAACTCCTTGGGGGGTGGCCCCGACGGTGGCGGCATGGGGGCTGTTGCAGCGATCGGGACCCCCGCCACGACCACAACTCTGTCTCGGAGGAGGACGACAATGACTCCGAGGACAGCCCGCCCCACGACCCGCATGTCGCCTCGTCAGCCAGGGGAGGCGTAGGGGCCGGCCCCACCCACTCCTCGGCCCCTCTGCCGCTCGCTGACGGCAGTGACGCGTCTGACGCGAGCCTTCAGGTCTTCCCAGCGTCTTCCCCCCCCCTAGGGTGTCCCTTCCGGCATCCTCGCTAAAGGAAATATGAGGTAATAATAAAGTTATTATTTATTTCCTTATATCATGATAAATGTTTATTATTCATGCTAGAATTGTATTAACTGGAAACATGATACATGTGTGAATACATAGACAAACAGAGTGTCACTAGTATGCCTCTACTTGACTAGCTCGTTGATCAAAGATGGTTATGTTTCCTAGCCATAGACAAAGAGTTGTCATTTGATCAATGGGATCACATCATTAGGAGAATCATGTGATTGACTTGACCCATTTCGTTAGCTTAGCACTTGATCGTTTAGTATGTTGCTATTGCTTTCTTCATGACTTATAGATGTTCCTATGACTATGAGATTATGCAACTCCCGTTTACCGGAGGAACACTTTGTGTGCTACCAAACGTCATAATGTAACTGGGTGATTATAAAGGTGCTCTATAGGTGTCTTCAAAGGTACTTGTTGGGTTGGCGCATTTCGAGATTAGGATTTGTCACTCCGATTGTCGGAGAGGTATCTCTGGGCCCACTCGGTAATGCACATCACTATAAGCCTTGCAAGCATTGCAACTAATGAGTTAGTTGCGGAATGATGTATTACAAAACGAGTAAAGAGACTTGCCGGTAACGAGATTGAACTAGGTATTGAGATACCGACGATCGAATCTCGGGCAAGTAACATACCGATGACAAAGGGAACAACGTATGTTGTTATGCGGTTTGACCGATAAAGATCTTCGTAGAATATGTGGGAGCCAATATGAGCATCCAGGTTCCGCCATTGGTTATTGACCGGAGACGTGTCTCGGTCATGTCTACATAGTTCTCGAACCCGTAGGGTCCGCACGCTTAAAGTTAGATGACGGTTATATTATGAGTTTATGTGTTTTGATGTACCGAAGGTTGTTCGGAGTCCCATATGTGATCACGGACATGACGAGGAGTCTCGAAATGGTCGAGACGTAAAGATCGATATATTGGACGACTATGTTTGGACACCGGAAAGGTTCCGGAAGGTTTCGGACATTTATGGGAGTACCGGGGGTTACCGGAACCCCCCCAGGAACTAATGGGCCTTGTTGGGCCCTAGTGGAGAGAGAGAGGGGCCGGCCAGGGCAAGAGGCGCGCCCCCTCCCCTTGAGTCCGAATAGGACAAGGAAGGGGGGGGGGGGGCTTGCCTTTCCCCTCTCCCACTCCTTCCTCCCCCCTCCTTCTTGGACTAGGACAGGAAGGGGCAAACCTACTTGGAGTAGGTTTCCCCCTCCTAGGGCGCGCCACCCCCTTGGCCGGCCCTTTCCTCCTTCCCCCCTTTATATACGGAGGAGGGGGGCACCCCATAGACACAACAATTGATCTCTTGATCTTTTAGCCGTGTGTGGTGCCCCCCTCCACCATAATCCACCTCGATAATATCATAGCGGTGCTTAGGCAAAGCCCTGCGTCGGTAGAACATCATCATCGTCACCACGCCGTCATGCTGACGGAACTCTCCCTCAAAGCTCGACTGGATCGGAGTTCGAGGGACATCATCGAGCTGAACATGTGCTGAACTCGGAGGTGTCGTGCGTTCGGTACTTGATCGGTCGGATTGTGAAGACGTACGACTGCATCAACCGCGTTGTGCTAACGCTTCCGCTTTCGGTCTACGAGGGTACGTGGACAACACTCTCCCCTCTCGTTGCTATGCATCACCATGATCCTGTGTGTGCGTAGGAATTTTTTTGAAATTACTATGTTCCCCAACAGTGGCATCCGAGCCTGGTTTTATGCGTAGATGTTATATGCACGAGTAGAACACAAGTGAGTTGTGGGCGATATAAGTCATACTGCTTACCAGCATGTCATACTTTGGTTCGACGGTATTGTTGGATGAAGCGGCCCGGACCGACATTACGCGTACGCTTACGCGAGACTGGTTTTACCGCCGTGCTATGCACACAGGTGACTAGCAGGTGTCAGTTTCTCCAACTTTAGTTGAACCGAGTGTGGCTACGCCCGGTCCTTGCGAAGGTTAAAACAGCACCAACTTGACAAACTATCGTTGTGGTTTTGATGCGTAGGTAAGAACGGTCATTGCTCAGCCCGTAGCAGCCACGTAAAACTTGCAACAACAAAGTAGAGGACATTTAACTTGTTTTTGCAGGGCATGTTGTGATGTGATATGGTCAAGGCATGATGCTATATTTTATTGTATGAGATGATCATGTTTTGTAACCGAGTTATTGGCAACTGGTAGGAGCCATATGGTTGTCGCTTTATTGTATGCAATGCAAACGCCCTGTAATGCTTTACTTTATCACTAAGCGGTAGCGATAGTCGTAGAAGCATAAGTTGGCGAGACGACAACGATGCTACGATGGAGATCAAGGTGTCGCGCCAGTGACGATGGTGATCATGACGGTGCTTCGGAGATGGAGATCACAAGCACAAGATGATGATGGCCATATCATATCACTTATATTGATTGCATGTGATGTTTATCTTTTATGCATCTAATCTTGCTTTGATTGACGGTAGCATTATAAGATGATCTCTCACTAAATTATCAAGGTATAAGTGTTCTCCCTGAGTATGCACCGTTGTGAAAGTTCTTCGTGCTGAGACACCACATGATGATCGGGTGTGATAGGCTCTACGTTCAAATACAACGGGTGCAAAACAGTTGCACACGTGGAATACTCAGGTTAAACTTGACGAGCCTAGCATATAACAGATATGGCCTCGGAACACTAAGACCAAAAGGTCGAGCGTGAATCATATAGTAGATATGATCAACATAGTGATGTTCACCATTGAAACTACTCCATCTCACGTGATGACCGGACATGGTTTAGTTGATATGGATCACGTGATCACTTAGAAGATTAGAGGAATGTCTATCTAAGTGGGAGTTCTTAAGTAATATGATTAATTGAACTTTAATTTATCATGAACTTAGTCCTGGTAGTATTAGCATATCTATGTTGTAGATGAATAGCTCACGTTGTTGCTTCCCTATGTTTTATATGTGTTCCTAGAGAAAACTAAGTTGAAAGATGATAGTAGCAATGATGCGGACTGGGTCCGTGATATGAGGTTTATCCTCATTGCTGCACAGAAAAATTATGTCCTTGATGCACTGCTAGGTGACATACCTATTGGAGGAGCAGATGCAGACGTTATGAACGTTTGACAAAGCTCGGTATGATAGCTACTTGATAGTTTAGTGCACCATGCTTTACGGCTTAATTAGAACCGGGACTTCAAAAATGTTTTGAACGCCACGGAGCATATAAGATGTTCCAAGAGTTGAAATTGGTATTTCATACTCGTGCCCATGTCGAGAGGTATGAGACCTCTGACAGTACTTTGCCAATAAGATGGAGGAGAATAGTTCAACCAGTGAGCATGTGCTCAGATTGTCTGAGTACTACAATTACTTGAATCAAGTGGGAGTTAATCTTCCAGATAAGATAGTAATTGACAAGGTTCTCTAGTCACTATCACCAAGTTAATAGAACTTCGTGATGAACTATAATATGCAAGGGATGACGAAAGTAATTCCCGAGCTCTTCGCGATGCTGAGATCGGCGAAGGTAGAAATCAAGAAAAGAGCATCAAGTGTTGATGGTTAACAAGATCACTAGTTTCAAGAAAAGGGCAAAGGGAAGAAGGGGAACTTCAAGAAGAATGGCAAACAAGTTGCTGCTCAAGTGAAGAAGCCCAAGTCTGGACCTAAGCTTGAGACTAAGTACTTTTACTGCAAAGGGACTGGTCACTGGAAGCGGAACTGCCCCAAGTATTTGGCGGATAAGAAGGATGGCAAAGTGAACAAAGGTATATTTGATATACAGATTATTGATGTGTATTTTACTAGTGTTCATAGCAACCCCTCGGTATTTGATACTGGTTCAGTTGCTAAGAGTAGTAACTTGAAACGGGAGTTGCAAAATGAACAGAGACTAGTTAAGGGTGAAGTAACGATGTGTGTTGGAAGTGGTTCCAAGATTGATATGATCATCATCGCACGCTCCCTACACTTTCGGGATTAGTGTTGAACCTAAATAAGTGTTATTTGGTGTTTGCGTTGAGCATGAATATGATTTGATCATGTTTATTGCAATACGGTTATTCATTTAAGTTAGAGAATAATTGTTGTTCTATCTACATGAATAAAACCTTCTATGGCCATACACCCAATGAAAATGGTTTGTTGGATCTTGATCGTAGTGATACACATATTCATAATATTGAAGCCAAAAGATGCAAAGTTAATAATGATAGTGCAACTCATTTGTGGCACTACTGTTTAGGTCATATTGGTGTAAAGCGCATGAAGAAACTCCATGCCGATGGGATTTTGGAATCACTTGATTATGAATCACTTGATGCTTGCGAACCATGCCTCATGGGCAAGATGACCAAGACTCCGTTCTCCGGAACAATGGAGCGAGCAACTGACTTATTGGAAATAATACATACTGATGTATGCGTTTCGATGAGTGTTGAGGCTCGCGGTGGGTATCATTATTTTCTGACCTTCACAGATGATTTGAGCAGATATGGGTATATCTACTTGATGAAACATAAGTCTGAAACATATGAAAAGTTCAAAGAATTTCAGAGTGAAGTGAAAAATCATCATGACAAGAAAATAAAGTTTCTACGATCTGATCGCGGAGACAAATATTTGAGTTACAAGTTTGGTCTTCAATTAAAACAATGTGGAATAGTTTCACAAATTCATGCCACCTGGAGCGAGATGGTCATCAACTACATGCGAGGAGAGATACCGGTGGTAACAATTAGGCCAAGTGTCATAGAGAGCACATGGAGGGATCCCTTCCCAGGTTGGATGGAAGGAAACAGGTAAATGCTAAACCCAGATCTGAGGTTGCGGATGTCACACCACAGCATAATGTTGTGCCCGAACGTCATAACCGTACTTTATTGGATATAGTGCAATCTATGATGTTTCTTACCGATTTACCACTATAGTTTTGGGGTTATGCATTAGAGACAGCTGCATTCACGTTAAAAAGGGCACCATCTATATCCGTTGAGACGACACCGTATGAACTGTGGTTTGGCAAGAAACCAAAGTTGTCGTTTCTTAAAGTTTGGGGTTGCGATGCTTATAAGAAAAAGTTTCATCCTGATAACCTCAAACCCAAATCGGAGAAATGTGTCTTCATAGGGTACCAAAAGGGGACAGTTGGGTACACCTTCTATCAAAGATCCGAAGGCAAGATATTCGTTGCTAAGAATGGATCCTTTCTAGAGAAGGAGTTTCTCTCGAAAGATGTGAATGGGAGGAAAGTAGAACTTGATGAGGTAACTGTACCTACTCCCTTATTGGAAAGTAGTTCATCACAGAAATTTGTTCCTGTGACTCCTACACCAATTAGTAAGGAAGCTAATGATGATGATCATGTAACTTCAGATCAAGTTACTACCAAACCTCGTAGGTAAACCTGAGTGAGATCCGCACCAGAGTGGTACGGTAATCCTGTTCTGGAGGTCATGTTGCTTGACCATGATGAACCTACGAACTATGAGGAAGTGATGATGAGCCCAGATTCCGCAAAATGGCTTGAGGCCATGAAATCTGAGATGGGATCCATGTATGAGAACAAAGTGTGGACTTTGGTTGACTTGCCCGATGATCGGCAAGCCATAGAAAATAAATGGATCTTCAAGAGGAAGACGGACGCTGATAGTAGTGTTACTATCTACAAAGCTAGACTTGTCAAAAAAGGTTTTGACAAAGTTCAAGGTGTTGACTACGATGAGATTTTCTCACTCGTAGCGATGCTTAAGTCTGTCCGAATCATGTTAGCAAATTGCCGATGTCAAAACTACATTCTTAAAGAAGAGTTGTATATGATGCAACCAGAAGGTTTTGTCAATCCTAAAAGGTGCTAACAAAATGTGCAAGCTCTAGCGATCCATCTATGGACTGGTGCAAGCATCTCGGAGTTGGAATATACGCTTTGATGAGTTAATCAAAGCATATGGTTTTATACAGACTTTTGGAGAAGCCTGTATTTACAAGAAAGTGAGTGGGAGCTTTGTAGCATTTCTGATATTATATGTGGATGACATATTGTTGATAGGAAATGATGTAGAATTATTGTGCAAAGCATAAAGGAGTGTTTGAAAGGAGTTTTTCAAAGAAAGACCTCGGTGAAGTTGCTTACATATTGAGCATCAAGATCTATAGAGATAGATCAAGACGCTTAATAAGTCTTTTCAATGAGTACATACCTTGACAAGATTTTGAAGTAGTTCAAAATGGAATAGTCAAAGAAAGAGTACTTCCCTGTGTTACAAGGTGTGAAATTGAGTAAGACTCAAAGCCCGACCACGGCAGAAGATAGAAAGAGAATGAAAGTCATTCCCTATGCCTCAACCATAGGTTCTATAAAGTATGCCATGCTGTGTACCAGATCTATTGTATACCCTACCACTGAGTTTGGCAAGGGAGTACAATAGTGATCTAGGAGTAGATTACTGGACAGCGGTCAAAATTATCCTTAGTGAAATAAGGATATGTTTCTCGATTATGGAGGTGACAAAAAGGTTCATCGTAAAGGGTTACGTCGATGCAAGTTTTGACACTGATCCAGATGACTCTAAGTCTCAATCTGGATACATATTGAAAGTGGGAGCAATTAGCTAGAGTAGCTCCGTCCAGGGCATTGTTGACATAGAAATTTGCAAAATACACGCATATCTGAATGTGGCAGACCCGTTGACTAAAATTATCTCACAAGCAAAACATGATCACACCTTAGTACTCTTTGGGTGTTAATCACATAGCGATGTGAACTAGATTACTGACTGTAGTAAACCCTTTGGGTGTTGGTCGCATGACGATGTGAACTATGGGTGTTAATCACATACCGATGTGAACTATTGGTGTTAAATCACATGGCGATGTGAACTAGATTATTGACTCTAGTGCAAGTGGGAGACTGAAGGAAATATGCCCTAGAGACAATAATAAAGTTATTATTTATTTCCTTATATCATGATAAATGTTTATTATTCATGCTAGAATTGTATTAAACGGAAACATGATACATGTGTGAATACATAGACAAACAGAGTGTCACTAGTATGCCTCTACTAGACTAGCTCGTTGATCAAAGATGGTTATGTTTCCTAGCCATAGACAAAGAGTTGTCATTTGATCAACGGGATCACATCATTAGGAGAATCATGTGATTGACTTGACCCATTTCGTTAGCTTAGCACTTGATCGTTTAGTATGTTGCTATTGCTTTCTTCATGACTTATACATGTTCCTATGACTATGAGATTATGCAACTCCCGTTTACCGGAGGAACACTTTGTCTGCTACCAAACGTCACAACGTAACTGGGTGATTATAAAGGTGCTCTACAGGTGTCTCCAAAGGTACTTGATGGGTTGGCGTATTTCGAGATTAGGATTTGTCACTCCGATTGTCGGAGAGGTATCTCTGGGCCCACTCGGTAATGCACATCACTATAAGCCTTGCAAGCATTGCAACTAATGAGTTAGTTGCGGAATGATGCATTACAGAACGAGTAAAGAGACTTGCTGGTAACGAGATTGAACTAGGTATTGAGATACCGACGATCGAATCTCGGGACAGTAACATACCGATGACAAAGGGAACAATGTATGTTGTTATGCGGTTTGACCGATAAAGATCTTCGTAGAATATGTGGGAGCCAATATGAGCATCTAGGTTCCGCCATTGGTTATTGACCGGAGACATGTCTCGGTCATGTCTACATAGTTCTCAAACCCATAGGGTCCGCACGCTTAAAGTTAGATGACGGTTATATTATGAGTTTATGTGTTTTGATGTACCGAAGGTTGTTCGGAGTCCCATATGTGACGACGGACATGACGAGGAGTCTCGAAATGGTCGAGACGTAAAGATCGATATATTGGACGACTATGTTTGGACACCGGAAAGGTTCCGGAAGGTTTCGGACATTTATGGGAGTACCGGGGGTTACCGGAACCCCCCCAGGAACTAATGGGCCTTGTTGGGCCCTAGTGGAGAGAGAGAGGGGCCGGCCAGGGCAAGAGGCGCGCCCCCTCCCCTTGAGTCCGAATAGGACAAGGAAGGGGGGGGGGCTTGCCTTTCCCCTCTCCCACTCCTTCCTTCCCCTCCTTCTTGGACTAGGAAAGGGAGGGGCAAACCTACTTGGAGTAGGTTTCCCCTCCTAGGGCGCGCCACCCCCTTGGCCACCCCTCTCCTCCTCCCCCCCCTTTATATACGGAGGAGGGGGGCACCCCATAGACACAACAATTGATCTCTTGATCTCTTAGCCGTGTGTGGTGCCCCCCTCCACCATAATCCACCTCGATAATATTGTAGCGATGCTTAGGCGAAGCCCTGTGTCGGTAGAACATCATCATCGTCACCACGCCGTCGTGCTGACGGAAATCTCCCTCTAAGCTCGGCTGGATTGGAGTTCGAGGGACGTCATCGAGCTGAACGTGTGCTGAACTCGGAGGTGCCGTGCGTTCGGTACTTGATCGGTCAGATCGTGAAGACGTACGACTACATCAACCGCGTTGTGCTAACGCTTCCGCTTTCGATCTACGAGGGTACGTGAACAACACTCTCCCCTCTCGTTGCTATGCATCACCATGATCCTGTGTGTGCGTAGATTTTTTTTTGAAATTACTACGTTCCCCAACACTTGGTGCTCGGCCGACTCGACCCCAGCCCCCCAGCTCTCGCCTGCAGCGACCGCAGACTCTAGGGTGGAGGGGGTTGACTCTGGCCTGCTCCTCTCGGCCCCTCTCGATGAGCCGGTCCTGGCGGGCCTGCGGGAGATCGATCCCCCCAGGCACCGACATGACCCCGACTCCGTTGGCATCCGCCGCTCTTCGGATCGCGTCTCCACCGGTTTTGCCCCTGGCCACCTCGTACACTGCCTCCGGAGGGCGTCAGCAATGGTGACCACTCCTGTGGTCGCCGATACGTCCATTTTGCATCATGCTTTTTGATGACCCACAAGTATAGGGGATCAATTGTAGCTCTTTTCGATAAGTAAGAGTGTCGAACCCAACAAGGAGCAGAAGGAAATGACAAGTAGTTTTCAGTAAGGTAATGTCTGCAAGTGCTGAAATTGTAAGTAGCAGAGTTGTTTGATAACAAGATAAATTGTAACGAGCAAGTAACTATAGTAGTAACAAAAATGCAGCAAGGTAGCCCAATCCTTTTGAGGCAAAGGACATGCCAAAGCGGTCTCTTATGATAAGCAAATCGTTCTTGAGGGTACACGGGATTTTCATCTAGTCACTTTCATCATGTTGGTTTAATTCGTGTTCGGTACTTTGATAATTTGATATGCGGGTGGACCGATGCTTAGGTACTGTTCTTACTTGAGCAAGCCTCCTACTTATGATTAACCCTCCCGCAAAAATCCACAACTACGAGAAAAGCATTAAGAATAAATTGTAACCATATCATTAAACTTTTGGATCCAATCAGTCCCTTACGGAATAGCGCATAAACTGGGGTTTAAGCTTGTGTCACTCTCGCAACCCATCATCTAATTGGTACTCCCTCCGTTCCTAAATAGATGACTCAACTTTGTACTAACTTTAGTATAAAGTTGGGTCATCTATTTTGGAACGGAGGGAGTACTCCACAATGCATTCCATTAGGCCCAAATATGGTGAAGTGTCATGTAGTCAACGTTCACATGACACCACTAAGGGAATCACAACATACATACTATAAAAATATCAAACACACATCAAATTCACATGATTACTTGCAACATGATTTCGCCCGTGACCTCAAGAACAAAAGTAACTACTCACAAATGATAATCATGCTCAAGATCAGAGGGGTACTAAATAGCATATTGAATCTGAACATATAATCTTCCACCAAATAAACTATATAGTAATCAACTACAAGATGTAATCAACACTACTAGTCACCCACAAGTACCAACCTATAGTTCCGGTAATAAGATTGAACACAAGAGATGAACTAGGGTTTGAGATGAGATGGTGCTGTTGAAGATTACCCTCCCCAAGATGGGAGAGTTGTTGGTGATGATGAGGACGGTGATTTCTCCCTCCGGGAGGGAAGTTCCTCCGGCGGAATCGCTCCGCCGGAGGGCAAAAGTGCTCCTGCCCAAGTTCCGTCTCGAGACGGCGACGCTCCATCCCGGAAGTCCTTTCCTTATTTTTTCTAGGTCAAAATGACTTATATACCAGAAGATGGGCACCGGAGGTGGGCCTAGGTGAGCACATCCCACCAGGGCGCGCCTGGGCTCCCTGGCGCGTCCAGGTGGGTTGTGCCCACCTGGTGGGCCCCCTCTGGTAGTTATTTGCTCCAATCACTACAGGAAACAGCTAGTTTGCCGTCAGGCTTGTACAGGCGGAAAAGGCAGTATTACAGACATCAAAGATTTTGCCGTCGGCGGCTGACGGCAAAGAGTGTCGGCAAAGAATACTTTGCCGTCAGCTTTATATCGGACAGACGACAAAGATTTTGCTGTCAGCAAACTACAGTTTTGCCGTCTGCCACAAAAATAACAGACGGCAAAGATCAGGGTCTTTGCCGTCAGCCAAAATGTGGTCTTTGCCGTCATCTAGACTAAACTACAGATGGCAAAGATTGTTTTTTATTTTAAAAAAATGACTGTCAGAACAGAGCATCTCGCCAGACACGTGAGGTTCGGTTGTTTGGTGGCCGTGTCCTGCTGCTGTTCGCCGGCCGGTCGTGCCCTGCAGAGAAACATCGGGGGGAAGAGAAGGAGCACCGCCGGAGGGAGGAGGAGCATGGCCTGCAGTGGAGGCGCGGAAGAGGCTAAGGAGACAGAGGGGCGGCGTTGGCGCGGATGCAGTAGATGCGCGGCAGAGCTCGGGCAGGAGATGGGCGGCCGAGCACGGGCAGGAGATGGACGGAGATGGGCGGCAGAGCTCGCCGGCCGGAGCAGCGGCTGGGCGGCGATTGGCGTGGCGGCGGGGTCGCCGGAGGGAGGAGGGGCGCGGCCTGTGGTGGAGGTGCCGGAGAGGCCAAGGCGACGGAGGGGCGGCGCTGGTCTCGAGCTCAGGCACGAGCTCGTCTGCTCGGCCCGGATGCCGTAGATGCGCGGCGGAGATCGAGCATGAGATGGGCGGCGGAGCTCGGGCACGAGATGGACGGATAGGAGCGGCGGATCTCGCCGGCTGGAGCAGCGGCTGGGCGGCCAGGTCGCCGGCCGGAGCAGCGGCTGGGCGTCGGGTCGGCCACAAGGCGTGCGCCTCCTCGCCCGATGCGCGCGCGCGCGTGTTTTTGTTCCTGAACGAGATAGCGATGGGGGCACATGGGATAGGCTGGTGGGGACATGGGTCACGTGGTGGATCGTTCGTGTTGGGGTGGCTCCCAGCCATGTCATTGATCCGCGGGAGGAGGGGCTGGGCCAATAGGAAGTCAAGGATTTTTGTGCTTCTTTACCTGTATTATTTTGATAAAATGACTATGTTAAAATTTAGTAATTTCTTTCAAACTTTTTACACGCCTTTTAGGAATAGTAAACCAATAGCATGCCAAATTTTATCTTGTTTAGACCTTGTTTGCAATTTTTTTAAAAATAAACATCGATATAGTCATTCAGACCTTTTTTGTTGTCTTTGGCGTCAGTTAAAAAAATAGTAGACGGCAAAGAGCTTAGTTTGCCGTCTGCCAACAGTATCACAGACGG
>NC_057801.1:781747327-781776435 GCF_018294505.1 Triticum aestivum
GAATCTTTATCGTCCGTGATACTGTTAGCAGACGTCTTTGCCGTCTGTGATACTGTTGGCAGACGGCAAACTAAGCTCTTTGCCGTCTGTGATATTTTGGCGGTTGACAAAGAATATTTTGCCGTCGGTATTTCTTTGCCGTCAGCAGCTGACGGAAAAAGTGGTATTTGCCATCATCCACGATGAAAAGCTGACGGCAAAGACCCCTACAGACGGCAAATTAGCTGATTTCTGTAGTGAATATTACTCAAATATTCCATAAAAAATCTCCGTGAAGTTTCAGCTTGTTTGGAGTTGTGCAGAATAGGTGGCCTGACGTAGCTTTTCCAGGTTCAGATTTTCAGTTGCCGGAATTCTCCCTCTTTGTGTGTACCTTACATATTATGAGAGAAAAGACATTAGAATTACTTCAAAAAGCATTATTATGGATAAAAAACATCATAAATAACAGTAAGAGAACATGATGCAAAATGGACGTATCAACTCCCCAAAGCTTAGACCTCGCTTGTCCTCAAGCGAAAAACCGAAATCGAAAAACATGTCCACATGCTTAGAGAGAGATATGTCGATTAAAACAAAATACGGACATAGAAGCATCATGTAGATTATTATAACAACAACAAAATTAAACATAAGACTTTTTATCATAGAACTTTTATCATATACTTCTCATGAATAAGTAACAATTCATCACAAAATTGAAGTATAAAGCAAAAACTCTATTAAAAACAACAAACTATGTTCTGAGTCAACTTTGCAAATAAAATTCATCATCTTTTCAGGAAGGGTCACGTATCGGAGCCTTTAGGCAAGTCCACATACTCAATCATCATATAGTCTTCTATGATTGCTAACACTCACCGCGTACACATGAGCAAAATGTTTCAACCGGACACATAGAAAGATACGGGCTTATAATTTCGCCTCCCAACGTATTCACCTCAAGGGTGATGTCAACAATAATGACTCATGCTATCTATATTCAACTGGACATATGTGCTTAGATCTTTCCTCACCGCATGATGCTTGCCAAAGGAGAAAAATAAAAGGGAATAGAAAGAAAACTTCGACTCTTTGCATAAAAGTAAATACATAAAAAGTAAAAGATAGGCCCTTCGCAGAGGTAAGCAGAGGTTGCCATGCACTTATTTGTTTGTATGCTCATCCCCTTAGTGCAAAAGAACGTCACGTTGCATTGCCCCTTGTGATAGCGACCTTTATTATGTAGTCTGTCACTTTTATTCTTCACCATCGCAAGTTCGTGCAACGCTCAATTTTCTCTTACACTAAATGATCTCACACTTTTAGAAGTAATTTTTATTGCCTTTTTGCACCAATGACAACTTACTTGAGGGATCTTGCTCAATCCCTAGGTAGGTATGGTGGACACTTGAAAATAAGATTTGGGTTTAAGGGTTTTTGGATGCACAAGTAGTATCTCTACTTAGTGCGGAATTTTTGGCTAGCAAAGATAGGGGGCAAGCACCACTTGTTAAAGGATCCATGACAATATGACTTCTATGTGAATATAAACAAACATAAACCATTAAGTTGTCTTCCTTGTCCAACGTCAACAATTTTAGCATATAATATTTTGATGAGGGCTCACAATCACAAAAGATTTCTAGGATAGTATATTTATATGTGAATCTTCTCTTCCCTTATTAATTCTTTCATGAGTTGCATCATTGACTAATGCTATGTTTGTCAATCTCTAATAAAATTTTCTACTTATACTTTTCCTTATGTGGTGTTATCACCTACCATAAGATAAGTATACGATCTTCTTGATTTATTTCCTTTCTCTTTTTCTTCCTTATTTCTTTTCTTTATTTGCAACATGAAAGTTAAGAAAGCAAAAACTCAAACTAAACTTTATTATATATCTTGCACACGATTACAAGGATAGATCACTAAGCAAACTCTCAAAGAAGAAAGGATCGACTAAACTTTTATTCATCTAAAGCAAAAGGTCGAACTAAACTAAGTAAGAGAAAAAAGATAGTGGGATGATACGATACCGGGGCACCTCCCCCAAGCTTGGCGGAAGCCAAGGGGAGTGCCCATACCCGATACTCAGTTCTCCTTTGGTGATGAAGAAGAAGATGGTGGTGAAGTAGAAGAAATATTGTCCTCAGATTTCCATGGCAATGGTCCACCATCATAGGAGGAGGAGTGAGTCTCACGGGTCCTGCAACTAGTAGCCAAACTCATACCTTTAAACCTCGCCTCATATTCAAAGACTTGGTTTTGGAGATCATAGATCTGGCTTTGGAGAAAGTTTATTTGCTTGTTGAGGGTGAAGACGATGTCCTTCATGGGCTTGCCATCCACCTTGAGATCACAGGAGAGGTCCGTGATCATGAGGTGATTGCCGTTGAGTCCACACTCCAATATCACCTTGCACCGGCAGACATCTTGTTCCATAGCTTCAAGCCTGGCCTCCATGGTTCCTGTCCCTTTGCGGCCTTGCACATCGCGGATGTGGAGCAACCCCTCATGCATCTGGATGACCTGAGGGTGCTGCACCACCTCCGCAGATATGTGTTGATGACGTTCTTGAAGAACTTGTCCTTAGAGGAACCGGAGGTGGCCATGGTAGATGGGATCTGACAGAAAATAGCAAGGAAAAGAAAACAGAGGATTTCTCCGCGATATGGTGGTTAACAGGTTCGGGAAGTATATATAGATTTTTTATCTTGGGGGACAAGCATACTGTAGAAAAACAGAGTCCGGAAGGTGTCCCAGGTGAGCACAACCCACCTGGGCACGCCAGGCTGCCTGGCGCGCCCTGGTGTCTTGTGCCCACCAGGGGACGCTTCCTGGAAGTTTCTTAGATTCCTTTTTTCTAAATATTCCAAAACCGTCAAAAAATATTTTTGCAGATTTTTTGGAGTCTGTTTACTTACCGTATCATGTACCTCCTTATTTTCATGATTCTGGAGTGTTCCGGAAGGACTCTTTTATGTGTTCTTCCGGTGTCAATGTTTGAATAATATTACTTTCAACAATAATGGGCGTACGTGAGATATATGTTTTATTCGTTGCCTATTGACAACCTTCGGGTTAGTACCTTCGGCATTATTTAGTTTGATGGCTCCAGACCGATAAACGTCCTCGATAACGTAAGGGCCTTCCCATTTTGAGAGGAGTTTTCCTGCAAAGAATCTGAAACGAGAGTTGTACAAAAGAACATATTCTCCGACTTTAAAGTCATGCTTTTCGATTCTTTTGTCATGCCATCTTTTAACTTTTTCTTTGAATAATTTTGGATTTTCATAAGCTTGGGTTCTCCATTCATCTAAAGAGCTAATATCAAATAACCTCTTTTCACCAGCAAGTTTGAAATCATAGTTGAGCTCTTTGATGGCCCAATAAGATTTATGTTCTAACTCAAGAGGCAAATGACAAGCTTTTCCATAAACCATTTTATAAGGATACATACCCATAGGATTTTTATATGCTGTTCTATATGCCTAAAGTGCATCATCTAATTTCTTAGACCAATTCTTCCTAGACCTATTGACAGTCTTTTGCAAAATTAATTTTATTTCTCTATTGCTAAGTTCAACTTGACCACTAGACTGAGGATGATAAGGTGACGCAATTCTATGGTTAACATCATACTTGGCAAGCATTTTACGGAAAGCACCATGAATAAAGTGTGAACCACCATCAGTCATTAAATATGTAGGGACTCCAAACCTTGGGAAAATAACTTCCTTAAGCATTTTAATAGAGGTGTTGTGATCAGCGAATAGCTTCTACCCATTTAGTAACATAATCAACAACAACCAAAATATGTGTATACCCATTAGAGGAAGGAAAATGCCCCATGTAATCAAATCCCCAAACATCAAAAGGTTCAACAGCAAGTGAACAATTCATAGGCATTTCTTGACGCTTATCGATATTACCTATTCTTTGACATTCATCACAAGATAAGACAAACTTACGGGCATCCTTGAAGAGAGTATGCCAATAAAATCCATATTGCAATACCTTGGGAGTAGTTCTATCTCCAGCATGATGCCCTCCATAAGCTTCAGAGTGACATTTCCGCAGGATTTGTCCCTGTTCATGCTCAGGTACACAACGTCTAATACTACCATCTATTCCTTCTTTATAAAGATGTGGGTCATCCCAAAACTACTGTCTTAAATCATAGAAGAATTTCTTCTTTTGTTGGTATGTAAAGCTAGGTGGTAAATATTTAGCAACAATGTAATTAGCATAATCAACATACTAAGGAGTATTATGAGCAACATTTATTGTAGCTAACTGCTCATCAGGAAAACTATCATCAATAGGCAGTGGGTCACCAGGCACATTTTCAAGCCTAGATAAATTATCAGCTACGGGGTTCTCAGCTCCTTTTCTATCAATGATATGTAAATCAAATTCTTGTAACAAGAGAACCCATCGAATAAGTCTAGGTTTAGCATCTTTCTGTTCCATAAGATATTTAATAGCAGTATGATCGATGTAAACAGTTACTTTTGAATCAACAATATGAGGTCTAAATTTGTCACAAGCAAAGACCACTGCTAAGAATTCTTTTTTAGTAGTAGCATAGTTTCGTTGAGCACTGTCTAGTGTTTTACTAGCATAATGAATAACATTCAGTTTCGTATCAACTCTTTGTCCTAGAACAACACAACAGCATAATCACTAGCATCACACATAATTTCAAAAGGCAAGTTCCAATTAGGTGGTTGAACAATAGGTGCATAAATTAAGGCTTTCTTGAGTGTTTCAAAGGCTTCTAAACAATCATCATCAAAAACAAAAGGCATATCCTTTTGCAAAAGATTCATAAGAGGCCTAGAAATTTTAGAGAAGTCTTTGATAAATCTCCTATAGAAACCAGCATGACCTAAGAAACTACGA
Source organism: Triticum aestivum (assembly GCF_018294505.1). Lineage (NCBI taxonomy): Eukaryota > Viridiplantae > Streptophyta > Magnoliopsida > Poales > Poaceae > Triticum > Triticum aestivum. The sequence continues at coordinate 781,752,218 of NC_057801.1, forward strand.
ATACCTTTTATATCTTTAGGACATGGCATTTTCTCAATTGCATCAACCTTAGCTTTGTCCACTTCTCCCAAGACAATGCCTTCATTAATCATAAAGTGACACTTCTCCCAATTCAAGACAAGATTTGTTTGTTCACATCTCTGCAAAACTCGATCAAGATTGCTTAAACAATCATCAAAAGACTTCCCATAAACAGAGAAATCGTCCATGAAAATCTCAACAACCTTTTCACAAAAGTTAGAGAATATAGCAGTCATACAACTTTGAAAGGTAGCAGGTGCATTACATAAACCGAAATGCATACATCTATAAGCATTGGTTCCAAAGGGACAAGTAAAAGTGGTCTTTTCTTGATTAGGTTGAGAGACAGGTATTTGTGAAAAACCAGAATATCCATCAAGGAAGCAAAAATGTGTGTGCTTAGATAATCTTTCAAGCATTTGATCAATAAAAGGCAGAGGGTAATGATCTTTTCTAGTTGCTTTATTTAATTTTCTAAAATTAATTACCATTCTATAACCTGTAACAACTCTTTGTGGAATAAGTTCATTCTTATCATTAGGAGCAATAGTTATACCTCCTTTCTTAGGGACACAATGAACAGGACTTACCCATCTACTATCAGCTATAGGATAGATTATACCTGCTTCCAGAAGCTTCAAGATTTCCGTTCTTACCACTTCCTTCATTTTTGGATTCAACCAACGTTGGTGATCAACAACGGATTTAGCATCAGGTTCTATATTAATTTTGTGCTGACATGGAGTGGGACTAATGCCCTTTAAATCATCAAGAGTATATCGAATAGCAGCCCGGTGCTTCCTTAGAACTTTCAATAATCTTTCTTCTTCATGTTCTGAAATGTTAGCACTAATAATACCAGGACATATCTTCTTTTCATCAAGATAAGATTATTTCAAAGTGTCCGACAATTGTTTTAATTCAAACACAGGATCACCCTTAGGTGGAGTGATAACCCACAAGTATAGGGGATCGCAACAGTTTTCGAGGGTAGAGTATTCAACCCAAATTTATAGATTCGACACAAGGGGAGCCAAAGAATATTTGAAGGTATTACCAGTTGAGTTATCAATTCAACCACACCTGGAGATTAATTATCTGCAGCAAAGTGATCAGTAGCAAAGCAGTATGATAGTTTTGATAATAGTAGCAGCAGTAATGGTACCAGTGATAGCAGTAATTTTGTAGCAAGTGTAATAGTGATGATAGCAGTAGTAACTTAGCAAGAACAATATAAGATAAATTTGTAGGCATTGGTGAGGGAGTCCTGGATTAGGGGGTCCTCCGACAGCCGGACTATGTCCTTTGGCCGGACTATTGGACTATGAAGATACAAGATTGAAGACTTCGTCCCGTGTCCGGATAGGACTCCCCTTGGCGTGGAAGGCAAGCTTGGCAATACGGATATGAAGATCTCCTCCCTTGTAACTGACTCGGTGTAACCCTAGCCCCCTCCGGTGTCTATATAAACCGGAGGGTCTAGTCTGTAGGATAATAACAATCATACCATAGGCTAGCTTCTAGGGTTTAGCCTCTACGATCTCGTGGTAGATCAACTCTTGTAATACTCATATCATCAAGATCAATCAAGCAGGAAGTAGGGTATTACCTCCATCGAGAGGGCCCGAACCTGGGTAAACATTGTGTCCCCCGCCTCCTGTTACCATCTGCCTTAGATGCACAGTTCGGGACCCCCTAACCAAGATCCACCGATTTTGACACCGACATTGGTGCTTTCATTGAGAGTTCCACTGTGCCGTCACCGTAAGGCTAGATGGCTCCTTCGATCATCGGCAACGATGTGATCCAAGGTGAGGTTTTCCTCCCTGGACAGATCTTTGTATTCGGCGGCTTCGTACTACGGGCCAACTCGCTTGGCCATCTGGAGAAGATCGAGAGCTATGCCCCTAGCCATCAGGTCAGGTTTGGAAACTTGAACTACACTACCGACATCGGCGGAGACTTGATCTTCAACGGATTCGAGTCCATGTCAGGTGCGCCGCACAATCACGACGAGCATGATTTAGCTCTGCTGTCGGATAGTGTTCGGGAGATCACACCTGCAACCACTCCGGCCCTCAATCCGGAAAAAATTGCGCCATATGAGGACGGGAGGATGGACCCTGCCACGGAGGCCGCAAACTCAGTGGCGATAGAGCCGAATACTGACTTCACCTCCTACAAGACCCGTGTTGCCGAACCGTTGGATTCCTCCCCGTCCATGGACTCTGAGCCGCCTGCGTCCATGCCCATCGAATCCGACTGGGCACCGATCATGGAGTTTACCTCCGCGGATATCTTTCAGCACTCGCCTTTTGGCAACATGCTAAACTCGTTGAGGCCTCTCTCCCTGTCAGGAGACCCTTGGCCGAACTATGTCCGGCTAGAATGGGATGCAGACGACGAAGAAATTCGCTCCCCACCCACCACCCACTTAGTAGCCACCGTCGACGATTTAACCGACATGCTCAACTTCGGCTCCGAAGACATCGACGGTATGGACGACGATGCAGGAGACGAACAAGAACCACTGCCCACAGGGCGCTGGACTGCCACCTCATCATATGACATATACATGGTGGACACCCCCAAAGAAAACAATGACGAGGAACGGAAGGATGCAGCGAAGGATAGCTCCCTCGAGAAGCAAACAAAGCGATGGCGTAGGCGCCGCTCCAAATCCTGCCTCGGCAAAAACAACGATAACAGCGCAAGAGAAAATAACACCCCAGTCGACTCCAGAGGAAACGACGACCACATTGACCCAGCGATAGAGCAGGATGAACCAGCGAACGGCAAACATAGTACGGATCTGCTGTCCGAACACGGCGACGCCAAGGATAAAGCTTATCAACCTCCCTCCGGAGAGGAAAACAGTCCGGACGAGGATGTACACATCATCCCGGAAAGACACTTGGTACAAGAGAACCTCCGCAAAAGGCTTATTGCCACCGCGAGGAGTTTGAAGAAGCAGAAGCAAAGGCTTAAGGCCGCGCAAAATACAGTCAACAGTTGATGGAACAAAGTGCTTGACACTGAAGAAAAGTATGGTGGCAGTCGCCACACAAAGAGCTATCCAAAGCGCAAGCTATTGCCGGAATTCGATGATGAGGACTTAGAGCCCACACAGCCGAAAAATAAAACGGCCGGCAGGTCGGATCGACCACCTCATGGCCGCGATAGAGCGGCTAACGAGACTGCACATAGGTCAGCACACGATCCACGCGAGGACTCACATCAAAAGGCCGGCGCGACCAGATCCATCTACGGATCTAGAAAGCGCGCTCCAGCACATAATCAAAACCGAACACTACAACCGTCAGAACGCCATCACACATCCAAATACAGGGGTGCCGCGCACCCCCTATGTTTCACCGATGAGGTGCTGGATCATGAATTTCCAGAGGGATTCAAACCCGTGAACATAGAGGCGTACGACAGAACGACAGACCCTGGGGTTTGGATTGAGGACTTCATCCTCCATATTCATATGGCTCGCGGAGACGATCTCCACGCCATCAAATACTTGCCCCTCAAGTTGAAAGGACCAGCTCGACACTGGCTGAAGAGCCTCCCCGAAAATTCAATCGGAAGTTGGGAGGAGCTTGAGGATGCTTTTAGGGCTAACTTTCAAGGGAGCTATGTCCAACCTCCGGATGCAGACAATTTAAGTCATATAATTCAACAGCCTGGAGAGTCAGCTCGAAAGCTTTGGAACAAATTTCTCACTAAGAAGAAGCAAATCATTGACTGACCGGACGCCGAAGCCTTAGCAGCTTTCAAACACAGCATCCAAGACGAATGGCTCGCCAGACACCTCGGCCAAGAAAAACCAAGGATAACGGCAGCCCTAACAAGCCTTATGACCCGCTTTTGCACGGGCGAACATAGCTGGCTGGCCCGTAGTAGCACCAGCGACCCAGGCACATCTGAAGTCAGGGATGGTAATGGAAAACCACGACGTAATAAAAGCAAACATCAGAACAACGAAGATAGCCCAGACAACACGGCGGTAAACGCCGGGTTTAGGGGCTCTCGACCCGGTCAGCGGAAAAAGCTTTTCAAAGGCAGCAGAGATGGACCGTCCAGCCTAAACAAGATTCTAGACAAATTATGTCAGATTCATGGGTCTTCAAGCAGGCCGGCAAGTTAAACGCCGAACACAATGGGAGGGATACACCAAGTGAAGACGAGAATGAGCCTCGCCAGCAAAGCATTGGGGGATAGAAAAAATTCCCACCAGAGGTTAAAACAGTGAACATGATTCACGTGACAAAGAGGAGAAGCAAACATGCACTCCGAGACATACATGCCGTAGAGCCCGTCACCCCTAAATTCAACCCTTGGTCGGCCTGCCCGATCACGTTTGATTGCAGGGATCACCGAACAAGTATGCGACACAGAGGATTGGCTGCCTTGGTGCTAGACCCAATTATCGACGGATACCATCTCACCAAGTCCTCATGGACGGCGACAGTAGTCTTAATCTGATATATCAGGACACAATCCGCAAAATGGGGATAGACCCAAAAAGAATCAGCCACAGTAATACTACCTTTAAAGGACTAATACCAGGCCTAGAGGCTCACTGTACGGGCTGTATAGTACTAGAGGTTGTATTCCACTACTAGGGAAAACCTTATACACAGAACTTTAGCAGTAGCGAGGGTCAAAAAAGCACGCTGGTGCTAGGTAGCAGTAGCGCGCCTAAGGAACCGCGCTGCAGATAAAGTTCTAGCAGTAGCGCGTCTGGTTGTAAACACGTTGCTACTAAAATTCCCACGGCTTAGCCGATAGGCTACAGATAGAAGTAGCAAACTATAACGAACCACGCTACCGCTACTTTATTTGTAGCAGCGCGTTTTAATCTAAACTCGCTACTGCTAAAGGTTATAAAATTAAATGGAAATAAAATAGAAAGGTAATTGAAAATGAAAGAAATAGAATAAGGTGAAAGGAAAAAAATAAAATGTGAAGAAAACTAAATGAAAAAGGGGAAAAAGAGAAAGGAGTAGCAGTAGCGTGTATCCCAGAACGCGCTGTAGCTAACGTAGCAGCAACGCTTTTCCTGGAACGCGCTACAGCTACTTCTGACTTAACCACGGGGTTCGTCCTTCCCCACGTGGCCACTTCCCCCAAATCCAACTCTCTCCACTCTCGCGCCGCCGTTGCCCGTCGGCCGCCGCGCGCTCTCCGCACACCCTCTACGCCGCCCCGACCCCCAGATTCAACGCCGCCCCCGCCCTTGACCTCAACCCTGCCCCGGACGCCGCCCCTGACCCCGACCTCGACGCCGCCATCCGCCGCGCGCCCGAGCCCCGACCCTTACCTCGACGCTGCCCTGCCCCTCTCTCGTCGCAGGCACCCGAGGTGAGCACGCCCGCTCCCCCCTCTCCCTACCTCTGCCTAGGGTTTCTTTATATTTTAGTTGCATCAAATTAGTTAGGGTTCATGTAAGAGTGGAAACAAATCGGATGCGGATGCGGCTCAAATGAGTTAGGGTTCATGTAAGGGTGAAACCGAATCAAATTTCTAAGATGAATCATAAAACGAGTAAAATTTGACCACTTATTTCACTTTATAGTTGGATAATTGGAATATCCGCTACCACTTTCCACCCCTATAGGTTCATCAAATTAGATGGTAATTAGGGCAGTAGTTCCTAGGTACTAATTAGTTAGTAAGAACTAGGTACTAATTAGGTACTAGAATATTTTTATTTATAGTAAGTTTATTTTTAGTAAGAACTAGTTGAACTAATAGAACTAATTAGTAAGAACTTGTTGCTATTTTTTAGTTAAAGCAATTTTTCCTGCCTCGACGTGGACGATGCCTATCCCGCATCCTCGTCGTCGAGTCGGCGGAGGACGACACCTGCTTGACCAGATCGGCCATGTCCGTGACTGGGCTCCGCCGGGGTGGTACTGGGAGGCGCTACCTACCGGGGGGCGCAGGTTGGTGAGGAGCCAACCTGTCGTTGACCCAAACCTTCTTTGGTGGCAGTCGCGTGGGCCAGTGACGGTCCAGAGGCTCGAGGACTCCGCGGAGGTGATGCGTCACCGTGTCAGTGAGGAGGACACGCACGTCCGTCGCTACTTGTTTGCGTTGGAGCACAAGTCGTTCTCCAATACCTGGCAGGTTCTCCAGGGATCTCACTGGAGCTATGATCCCGTGATGGTTCCTTCTCTGTGGGTGTCCATCGCCCGCGCCGATACCCGTCGTGTGCTAGGTTTTTAGTTGTATTAGTGATGTTATATGTATGACACTATTCGTGATGTATTAGTGATAATATTCAACAATGTACGGACGCATGAGATGATTTACTTTTGCTTATTGAATGCATGCTAATTTGAGTCCTATAAGATATTTTGAAATGTATATCTTGTGTTGCTCAATATCCAAGTGGCCGGTCATGTTTGCAGGTTACACCTCCGAGTGGCCTATGTTTTGCCGGAGTGTTGATTCATTTCCGTTCCAGCAAATTTCAGGCGCTCGATATGTCCTATTTTAGCAAAGGTCATGCCAAATTTTTCCATGAATTTTGGCATGACTTGTGCTAGCATATGTAGGAAATATCGAGTGCCCCGGATTTATGTGTTGAGTATCCTGGTAGTTGTCTTCGATTGATTTTCAATTAATGTTTTAACTATGAACATAGGAAATGTCTGACGACAAAAAGGATTTTGGTATTTGCAAATACTGCAAAGACGAGCGCGACCTGTGCGACGGAATCTTCCTAGATGATGATAGGCGCTTTAGCATCAAGCTGGACGAGAACTTCGAAGTGGATACAGTAAGTCACAATGACAAGTCTTTTTTCGTAATTAAGCATGACATCTGCTTCATTTGCTTCAACTTATATTTTTTTACTTTTCTACTAGCGTATCCCCTGCCATGCAAGAATTTTTGTATTGGATAAGATAGGTTTCAGTCATACTACGGAGGAAAAGAAAGTTTACTTGAAGACCGAGCATGGTTATATTTTCCATGCAAAATTATACAATTCAGACGACTACACCTATTTTGGATGGAAAACATGGCGAGCACTATGCAAGACTTATGCATTTGAGCCTGATATGGTTATCACCTTTGATATTCGTCCGGAAGATGATATTGAAGGTAATACCGACATATGGGTTGATGTGCAGACGCCTCCAGTTATACCATTATGTAAGTTGCTCAACCATATTTATGTCTTTGATATTGTTTATTCAAAAATAGTTGACAACTAATTTGTATTGTCAGCTTATTTCGGTGCAAGCAAACATGTCCAGCACTTGATAGACAGGACCGTATACTGTCCTGGGGCTGAACTCAACTGCGAGGAGCTCAGTCATTATGTTTCATGGCTTGAGGATCTTGATACTGTCAAGACAAATTTTCTTCCTGCATTTAGAAATGTTAGTACTGAAAATGTGCAACCAATAGTGTTCGTAATGAACTACGGTCACATCTATTTAGGAAGGATGGTAAGATTTTTACTATTTGTCCTCAGTGCATCTTTTCCATACATTATTTTTGAAGCTAAACTTCATTGCTAAGTATGTTACCATACGATGTTCTTCAACAGGGACTCCCGATGAATGTTGTGCCTTATGGGATCGAGACTAAAGGTACCATGAGTATTATCAGCTTACGGCCAAGATATCCTACAGATTACATTAGTGCATTCAAGATTAGCGACGAGTGCTTAATAGTGCAAGACTGGACCAAATATGTGATGGGGGAGCGCAGAGAAGTACTAGGGGGCAGCAAATAGATGCACTACCCACGATTAGGAGACAGGTTCATCTGCATGCTCCAACTTGATCAAGGAGGAGAACTATACATGTTTTATGTTATTTTACCTAAGAGAGAGCAGCATGAGTGATTAGCTAGCTAGAAATGAGTTTGAGGATGATGATGTGCTACACTATTATTGTGATGATAAAATAGCTAGTGTTGGTGGTAATGACTATGATGATTATTATTAGCTAGTGTTAGTGGTGATTAAATAAATACTGTTGGTGGTAATGACTATGATGATGATTAAATAGCTTGTGTTGGCGGATTAGATTCAAGTGGAGGCAACATGTGGTGCACATCGAAAGTACTACTAGTCCAAACTAGATCAAGTTTGGATTAGTAGTATACTTTTGACATGCACCACATATTGCCTCCACTTGAACCTAATCCACCTTCATTTGACACACTGTTATGGACATAATGATGTAAACCTCATAACTGGTATTGTACCAATATTTGTACGATGGCGCATAAATACACTAAAAATAAAAAAAATAAAAAAAGAATACTAGTAGCGATGGACAGAAAACACACTACAAGTAGTTACATTAGTAGTAGCGTGGGAGTAAACACACGCTGCAGCTATTTGTCCTAGCAGTAGCGCGTGTGGGCACGCGTTACTACTAAGCAATAGCTGTAGCGCCTTATTAGTAGCGCGCCTACCCGCGCTACTAGTGAGCACAAAACCAGCGCTACTGCTAGGGTTTTCCCTAGTAGTGTTCGGTTCTCCCGACAACTTCCGAAGTGAAAAGTTAACCTTCAACATCGCTCCATTCCGAAGCGGCTATCAAGCACTACTCGGAAGAACAGCTTTCACTCATTTTAATGCAGTACCGCATTACGCTTCTCTTAAGCTTAAGATGCCCGGTCCACGTGGCATCACCACAGTTAGCGGAAATGTTGAGCGCTCCTTACGTGCGGAGGAATGTGTGGCGGCTTTAGCAGCCGGACACTAAAACGGCCCCTCCAACCAAAATAAACGATCGGTCGACAAGACCGCGGACACGACTAGACGAGTCCGGCGCATCTCTAGCTATAACAGCTTAGACAAAACTGAGATTAGTTCGATGGATATACCCCCATAGGAGGTACCAGGGGCTTCCCGCATGTAAAAAGGACCACAATTCGGCTCGACCTTACTTATCTTGCATTTTAATGGTTTATTAAGAATAACCAATGTTTCGCATGACAACTTTCACCTAAGTTCTTCTCTTTTACAGATGATAATTGTGCTATACCCTTCCAGGATACAGCACAACGGAGACACAGGCACAGACGTGCAGCAGGGCCCCGCTCAAAGGTTTCTTTTTAGATTAAGACCCTATGTAAACCCTTTTTACTGTCTCTTGTTGCTTCACATCCTGCGGATACTCAGCATAACCGAGAGGGATGCTGACGTTATTGGCATTTCGCCATGTCAGAACAATGCACGTACCTGGACACTTGGGGTTCATTATCAAGGGCGTTACTCAACCCGGTATATGTTGTAAAGACCGAATACCTTAGGGAGTGTTTGGCGTCACGAGTTTGGCCTTATATGCATCAGCTCCGAATCATGTCTTTGGTCAAATGTTGGGTTTGACCGGCTCCCGCGTTTTGCTACCTTACGTTCCGCTCTATCGGCTAAGGCGGCACTAGGAGAATACTGTGATTGTGCCCTGGTTCATCTGGACGAGCACCTCAGTAGAGAAAGCCGAAAACTGACTGTCATGATAAAGCGTGAGACTGGTCAACCACTCGATGAATCATCGGAATCTTCGGGATTCCTCCGCATTAACGAAGGACCGGTTTCCCCGGTCATGTACGTACGCGCACCGTATTCGGATAGCCGTGGAAATACCAGGGGCCATATAGTAGCCCCACTGTCAAACTCCTATGGTTAAGTGAAAGTGTTAAATCAATATAGTCTGATTGCCTCGTTCGCCGCGCTACCACCTCCTTAATGGACCAAGACGCTGGATCAAGTGTGAAGACCTGCTTTTGCGAACACCCCCGCATTATATGCGTGGGGGATGAAGCCGACGACTGCAGACTTTCAATATATATATATATATATATATATATATATATATATATATATATATATATACATAAACGACCACACAGGAGGCACAATAATACTTTCAGGCAAAAGTATAAACACAACCTTTATAATTCAAATAACATTGTTCTTACAATTGGGATACATGTCACTAGAACATGATACTCTTCGAGCACTGAGCCTCTATTAAATGAGCGCCTTCTAAGACTTCCTCAAAATAGTTCTCGGCTGATATCCGGCCCACGGCCGAACTCTGGGTTGCAGCAGCGGTGGCCTCCATCTCTGCCCAGTATGTCTTGGCATGGGCAAGAGCCATCCGTGCACCCTCATGCACGCCGACCTCTTCACAGCGTCGATATGCGACACAAACACCAAGGAATTGTTGCACTAAGCCAAAATAACTATTTGGCTTTGGTCCTTCCGGCCAAAGATGATCCACAACAGACCTCATGGCAAGCCCGGACAACCTATGGAGCTCGGCCCACTCGGCCATTTGCTCATTTACCAGCAACGGACGTGATGGAGCATTGAACTGCGACCAGAACAACTTTTCCACATTATGATCTTTTTGATCTTTGAAAAACTTGGTCGCATCAGTAGCACTTGCCGCCAAATCCAGATACACGTCCGTGGAATTCCATAATTGATCCAGAAGGGCATACTTAGGATCTCCGAACTTTGTCCGCAACAAAAAGGGCTTCCCAGCCGTGATATTTCCGGCTTGACGTAGCTCCTCCCTCGCTGCTCTGATTATGGAGCGGGCTTCCTTGGCTGCTACTGTGGCTTTCTCCAGGTCCGCCGTCTTCATTCGGTTTCCCTTTTCAAGAAGCTCATAACGGTCGGCGGCATCTTTCAGCTCAACATCCATCTTGGCTATTTTCTCTTTGCTCTGGCAATGGGCAGCCTGTTCGGCTCTTAGCTCTTCGACCGCCTTTAGGGCGGCCGCACCACTCCTCCTGGCTTGTTCCTTGGCTCTGGCAAGTTCCGCCCGAAGGGTCTCCATGGCGACAGCCCCATCTGCAGTCACAGCATATTACAGATACTAGCATCATGCTCCTCTTAATATGTGTTGATCATAGGAGAATACGTACCCTGTGCCTCGTCAAGCCGCTTGTTTACAAGCATGATGTCGGCATCTGCCGCATCATGTTGCCGCTTCAGTTCGGCAAACTCACCAGTTCGGCTAGCCACCGGACCCTCAGCCGCCTGCACATGAAAGCAACACGATTATTGTGACACTCCAAAAATTTTGTGGTTTTGTTTTCAGAAAGAGCCTTGCTTGGTTTGAAGAAGGTCATTTAAACCCTTCTTAAAAACCCTCTTCTGAGTTTGCCCTCTCAAAAATCTTTTCTTGGATTTAGTTTCTTTTAAAAAGAAAACCTTTTGTTTTTGGGCTTTCATTTGATTTTTGGTCCATTCTTGTTTACCATGCCTCTAATGGTAAAACTCCCCCAAAACCTCTCCTCCCACTTGGGTACAGCCCAAACATTCTGTCCAAACTAATAAAATCCATTTTTGGATTTAATTCCAATTATTTCTTTTCCCAAAACAATTCTGTCCTTTCTTGTGAACCTAGGTGATTTGCAAAGCAAGTACCCTAATGCCTTTGATCCTTGATCCCAAACCAACTCCCCTGGATAGTCCTTAGTACCCACAACCTAGAACCATCTTGATCCACTCTTCTTCTTTTCAAAAATTTCAAATTTCACTCTCTGCAAGTTTGGACCAGATTTGCCAAATTTGGTGAAATTCATATCTACACTTCTCCAAAAATTCCACCAAAATTCAGGCAACCTCTAGTTGCAATGATAGACCTCTCCACCAAAAATCAGCTCAAGTAAAAATCCCTACATGCCAGAATCATTCTGTCGAACACTTGGCATGCACTGTTTTTGTTCATATTCAGTAAATTCAGAGTTTCAGTGTCGTTTCCCCGACAGAACTTCAGTCACATGCCCACTGTGCATTGGCTCGATGCTCGCAGCCCCTCCCTCTTGTCCGGAGCTTCACATGCGCGCTTGGCGCCTTCCTGGCGTCGGTGGCGCCCTGGCCCGCCTGCACCTACGTGCTTTGCGGCGGCAGAACCACCATAATGGCCGACAGGGGGCAACACCGCGGCAGAACGCCGTTCGGCGCCGCCCAACCCTCCTGGTAGCTCTGCGTGCCCATCTCCTTGCCAGCGCATGCATGCAGCACCGTCGCCATGGCCTGGCACGCGCAGAGCGCGTTCTCTGCCGCCAACGGGCCGTGCTGCCGTTCCGTCGAGGGCAGGCCGTAACCCTCCCTCCCGTGTTGAGTTGGACCCTGAAATGGCACCACTGCTCCACCTAGGCAATGCTCAAGCTCCTAAGCCGACCGTCCCACCACAGCGCCACCGTAATCACCCGCCGGACTTATCCGTTCACGGCAACCGCCTCGGGCCGGCTATAAATAGCACCCCCCGAGCTTGCTCTCGCCCCCGCACAACTCCACCACCTCACTAGACCCCGCCTAGCCACTGGGAGAGCCTCGAGGGGCCTTTCTTCTTCGACTCCGGCCACTCCGTCCACCTCGAGCTCCGGCAACATTCTCTTTGGTGAGAACTCCTCCACCGCCCTGCTCTTGCCCGTAGCCCCGTACCACCTCCAGTAGGCTAACCCCCACTTCAATTTGAACACCGCAGCTCCCTCCGGCGAGATCCACGACTGCCCGAACCGCCGTCCGCCGGAGCAACGGCCGCCGTCGACACAGTGCTCACCGGCGACCACCACCAACACCCACATACGCGGAAAGGTGCATTGATCACGAAGGTAACCCCCGATCTCCCTGCCTCGCCGTGGATCGCCGCCGGCGACCACCGCACCTCTCGGGCACCGTCGCGCTCTGTTTTCCCCGTTTGAAATTTCAAACCTGACAGGTGGAGCCCCCCTGTCAGCCTCTCAGCCGTTTCTTTTAAATGAACCGTTTTTTGGACTTTTCTGCAGAGCCCCCTGGAAACTTTCTGTTTCAATACAGATGGGTCCTTGGACCAAAACTCTTATAACTTTTAAATAGAAAATGATTTTTGATTGATTCCTTTTCTGTCACCTTTATTTTTCTGCCTAGTTTTTTGTCATATTTATTTGAAAAATATTTGGAACACTTTTCTGTACACTCACGGTATTTATGTTACGTACGTATTTTTCTTATACTGTAGATTCCGGAGGAAGCGACGGAGCCGCAAACTTCACACAGTTAAACTCTGACTACTCCGAACCAGGCAAGCATGTTTGGACTCTTGATATGATGAGTGGTTGTTGCATGTTTACATTTTAGTATAGTCATGGCATGTTTATGAACATTTCTTTGAATGTTATATTTCATGCACATAAGTGGAAAGTAAGTTTTGGAAAGCATTATGTTGTTGGATACATATTTGCATGGCCATGTGATGGCATGAGGATGGGTAAGATGGCAGTGTTGTGACATGCCAGTCTTATGCCAGATTATTTGACTTCCGTGTCATCATGAAACAAATCACATTCCCATTCATTCCTTCCTGTACTGTCACATGTTTTCCGAAAGGAATGTGGCTCAGTAAGTTGCAAATCGTTTTCCTGGTACACACCAAATAGAGAGGCCGGGATGAGGGTTCCATGGCCCTGGATTAAAGCCCGTCATCCAGTCAGGGGGCATGGGTGTTTCTGGTTGGGACCGAGAGGGGGGCACCCCTTAGAGCGCGCGTATAGAAATTTGATCCCATGCTATTCGAGGTTGTGACCTCCCCGTCTCAAAGTTTTTCTTGGACGTTGTCCAGGGTGAATCCTGGCATCGTGAGGTGAAATGGGTGTGTACTAGTTAAATGTGTTTCTACTGAAATACCATAAACGGAACTAGTCCATTTGGGACTACGGAAATCCGTTGGCTGTGGTCAGTCAATACCAACTCTGCAGAGTTACCAATCTTTCAATTATCTTGTACTTTGTTCAAGTACTATATTCATCTTATCTTGTCAGGTATCAGCCTCAGTGACAAAACTCCGGGGAAATACATGTGTGATAAATCTGGTTAAAAGATTATTCTTGTGGATGGACTAATCTTGTTATTTACTTTTGTTACAAGCCCTGTCTGTGATGTCGCCCAGACGTCCGATGGTGGCATACTTGTATTTACATTTATTGTAAGCCCTGTTTGTGATCTCGCTCAGACATCCGACGGTGGCATACTTGTATTTACATTTATTGTAAGCCCTGTCTGTGATGTCGCTCAGACGTCCGACGGTGGCATACTTGTATTTACATTTATTGTAAGCCCTGTCTGTGATGTCGCCCAGACGTCCGACGGTGGCATACTTGTATTTACATTTATTGTAAGCCCTGTCTGTGATGTCGCTCAGACATCCAACTGTGGCATTTCTTTTAAAGCCCTTTATGTGATGTCGCTCAGATGTCTGACTGTGGCATTTCTTTTAAAGCCCTTTATGTGATATCACTCAGACGTCCAACTATGGCATTTCTTTTAAAGCCCTTTATGTGATGTCGCTCAGACGTCCGACTGTGGCATTTCTTTTAAAGCCCTTTATGTGGTGTCACTTAGACGCCCGACTGCGGCATGAGTTTTATTTGTTTACCTTTCGAGGCGTTGCTCCAGACACCCGATCGGTTTTCATTTATTTGTTTACTTATCAAGTCGTGCATAAATATTATTATTGTTGCATGAGCATCATTTCTATTCGTGCCGCATTCATGCATTCATTTATTATATCTTTTGTCCGAACTGTCTTGCGAGTACTTTCAAAGTACTCACCTGGCTTGTTGATTTGGCCAGATGCTGATGAAGGCGATCTCATGGATGAAGAGTTTGATAGCGAGTCCGACGCCTAGAGGAGTCCCAGTCAGTCCCGTGCGATCCTGTTTGGTCATTGTATTATCCGCTTCCGCAACCCCAGAAATAAATTCATCGAGCCTCACCTCGACGCTCGATGAGCTGCCGGTTAGGAGTCAAGTTATCCACCACTTTTTACCTCAAGCTAGTAGCATGCCACCACATCCCTGTGTCATAACCGCCCTTATGTAAGATATTGGCGAGTTTGTAAAAAAATTGTTGAGCAGCCTCAGCTCAACCCTGTAATATATTTAATGCTACTGGCCCTCTGTTCATCAAGTTTTTGTCTACCAGTAAGGATGACTTTTCCTATACTGGGATTTAAAGATCGATTTTCTCAATAATTATTTTATTGAAAAACCGATCGTGACAGACTTGGTAACCAGAGCCAGGCTGACTGTAGGAAGCCACTAGGTGCGATCGCTAATTGGTTATTAGCATGATAGAGTTATTCATGTTTTTACAAATGTAGTCATTTTTCTGACAGTCAGCATAAAATTTATGATCTGATCACTCAGAATTTTTGCCTACTTTTGTAGATGGCCGACAACGACTGCGAGTCTCAAATGTTCGCCAACGTGCCTGAGGGGTTCGTCAAACTCCTCTCCTTCATCGTTCAGGTCGCGATGGGGCCATCCGTGCGCCCAGTCTTCACACTTTATCCGCACAAGATCAACGACAGTCTGACCATGCACCAGGCCGCGGTGCAATTCAGGGGAGGGCGTGTTGAGATGCGCCGCTTCCATTTCTTGGGGAGAGCCATGCCTACAGAGAGGCATGCTATGCAGATGGCAGCCCGCGAGGCGATAGCCCGTCTTCGGGATGTCCTTCCTGCAATGAAGACCCGTCGCTACTGCTACCTTCCATGCCATGTGCCTTACACCTGTCACTACTCTTTCTCTTGCCCCAGAGGAGAGCGTGACGAGGCTTTTGAGATGCTTGTCGAGTACCTCCGAGCCCTGGAGGCAGACTTCGACAGCATGGTGGACGACCTCGTAGCTGCCCGCATGGACTCAGTTCATGGCTGTGCTGCTAACAGGAGGGAACTACTACACATCGCTCCACCGCTGACGTTTATCTCCTCCTCAGCTTCTCATTCACCTACCATTCTGGCTACTGCACGTCGTCTGCCTACCACTGAGGAATTTAACCAGGCTATTGCACCCACTCCCGTTCGTGCTGCAGCACTTTTTGCACCCACTCCCATACGTGCTACTCCACCTATTCCGCCCACTCTTATTCAGGGTACTCCGCCTACGGCACCTGCTCCATCAGCTCAGTGCAGCGTCCCTTGTCTGGAACCTATTATCAAGGAGGAAGTTGATTCCCCAGCGTCACTGCGTCTCACCCTCGGCAGGCGAAGGGAGATCCTCACCATCTCTGACTGAGTACGCGTAGACGCCATGCGATGTACCGACTTGTGTAATATGTCTATATGTTCATAGGTTGTGAGAAGTAGCCTGTTTGCGCATCATGTAGGATCTGGAGAAGTGCACTAGTTAAATAACATGTCAGGATTTTGCACGCATATCCTGAGTGATGTAATGTATAATTATGCTTGCGTGTAAGATATGTAATAGTCCTTCTCCGCGCACAATCGTGTATTTTCAAAAGTACCCTAGAGTTTTAAAACTTTCTTGGTGTGTGATTTTATTGACTTTTGCGACTCTCTTTCTTGTCTTACGACTTTCACAAAATATCCCCAGAGTGAAAGATGTCTCGTCCTTGGACGCGCTCCATGCCAAATCAGCCAGAAGAAAATTATGGCACACCACAAAACCACAATTTCACTCAGGGACAGACAAGTTAACAGGACAGTGAAATAGCTTTTACACAAGTGTGTCGTCTGTATGAACAGAGTCAGCAACAACACCAGGAAATGATGAATCAATTCATCAATATGGGAAGTAACCATGGTCAGTATCAACCGCAATCCAAATTATCTGAGTTACAGAAGACTCGTCCTCCAACATTTTCTCATACTGACAAGCCTCTTGAGGCCGACGACTGGCTTCGAGACATGGAGAGAAAATTAATTATTGCACAGTGTTCAGACCGGGAAAAAGTATTATATGCACCACATTATCTCACAGGAGCAGCTGCATCGTGGTGGGAAAACTTCCTGCACATGCACCCCAACGAAAATGAAATCACCTGGGAAAATTTCAAAGAAGGTTTTCGTGGGGCACATATTCCTAAGAGCGTTATGAAAATCAAGAAGAAAGAATTTGATGAACTCAAGCAAAGGACCATGACAGTATCAGAATATAACATCCAATTTACTTTGCTGTCTTGCTACGCTAATGAAGAGCGCATGACCGAGAGCAAGAAGATGGAAAAATTCTTGGAAGGCCTGGCACCCGCTCTTAAATGCCAGCTAGTTGTGCATACCTTCCCAGATTTTAAGACACTGGTGGATAAGGCCATTACCCTGGAAAATGAGCGACGTAGCCTGGAAGATTTCCACAAACGCAAGAGGGACCAGACTACTTTTGCTCGCAATCACAGAAGCAAGAAGGAATTTCAGAAGGGGGAATCACACAAAATCCCGACGGAAAATTCACGTCCAATCAAGAATTTCCATGCAAGAGACAAGGAGTTCACCTATCGCCCAGGCGTTACCTGTTATGCTTGTGGAGAAGAAGGGCACTATGCCAAGCAGTGCCCCAAACCAAGGAACTCAACCCCGAAGCTCATAATGGTGGCAATAATTCAGCGCCAAAGCGAAGCAATTTCAACCCCAATAACAACCACCAGAGGGGTCACCTGAACCACGTGACCCGAGAGGAAGCACAGAACGCCCCAGATATCGTACTCGGTACGTACCCCGTCAACACAATACCTGCCATGGTTTTGTTTGATTCTGGAGCTTCTCACTCATTCATTTCGAAGAGTTTTGCTTTGCAAAATAATTTTTCGATGCTTCCCTTGGAAAAATCAATGATCATCAAGTCCCCTGGGATTAAGCAAGTGACCCAGAGTTACTGTCAAGGTGTGGGTATTGAATTTGAAGGATTGAAGTTTTACGCCAACCTTATTGTATTGGAAAGCAACGGGCTGGATGTCATCCTAGGGATGGACTGGTTAACCACCAACAAAGGTTTTATTGACTGCTTCAACCGGACCGTGATTCTCACACACCATCATGGGAAGAAAATAAAAGTTTCAGCCAAAGAGAGACAAATCCCTCGGCAACCGAGATTAAACAAGGTGGACATTTCTGAGCTGAACAAGGTTCCAGTAGTATGTGAATTCCCAGACGTATTTCCAGAAGAACTACCAGGCATGCCACCGGACTAAGAGATAGAATTCAGCATTGAGCTAGCACCCGGAACCGCTCCCATTTACAAGAAACCATACAGAATGGCACCATCCGAATTGGTAGAATTAAAGAAGCAAATAAAAGAATTATTGGAGAAAGGATACATTCGAGCAGTTCCTCACCTTGGGGTTCTCCAATTTTATTTGCCAAGAAAAGGATGGGACTCTGAGATTGTGTATTGATTATCGAGCTCTCAACATGGTCACAATCAAGAACAAATACCCAATGCCCCGAATAAATGATTTATTTGATCAGCTCGCACAGGCCAAAGTCTTCTCAAAAATTGACTTGAGATCAGGATACCACCAATTAAAAGTGCGAACAGAAGATATTCCCAAGACTGCCTTCACTTCCAGATATGGGCTGTATGAGTTCACAGTGATGCCATTCGGGCTAACCAACGCCCCCGCATATTTTGTTCACCTCATGAACAAAGTATTTATGAAGTATATGGACAAGTTTGTTGTGGTATTCATCGATGATATTCTGATATACTCCAGGACACCAGAAGAGCACGCCGAGCATCTCAGGATTGTACTCGGAGAACTCAGGGAACATCAACTGTACGCCAAATTCAGCAAATGTGAATTTTGGCTAAGGCAGGTGGGTTTTCTAGGCCACGTGCTAACCCAAGAAGGTATTGCAGTAGACCCGGAAAAGTCAAGGCCGTACTTGGCTGGAGACCACCAGCTAACGTAACGGACGTACGGAGTTTCTTAGGAATGGCAGGCTATTATCGGAGATTTATTGAAGGATTCTCCACCATAGCAAAGCCAATGACACAGTTGCTCAAGAAAGGCAAGAAGTTTGAATGGACAGAAGCATGTGAGAATAGTTTCCAAGAGCTAAAAAGCAAATTAACAACGGCACCAGTATTAATTGTGCCAGATATACACAAGAATTTTGAGGTATATTGTGACGCATCCCGGAAGGGCCTCGGATGCGTATTGATGCAACAAGGCAAGGTTGTTGCGTATGTCTCCAGACAACTCCGCAAACATGAGGAGCATTATCCCACCCATGACTTAGAATTGGCGGCAGTCATCCATGCACTCAAAGAATGGAGACACTTCCTACTTGGAAATCGTTGTGAGATATACACAGACCATAAGAGTCTTAAGTACATTTTCACACAGCCGGAACTGAATTTACGGCAACGACGCTGGTTAGAGTTGGTGAAGGATTATGATGTTGGAATCCACTATCATCCCGGAAAAGCAAATGTTGTGGCAGATGCACTTAGTCGGAATCCCAGCACGGACGACGACAATATACCAAAGTTGAGATCAGAATTTCAACAGGAATTTGCCAGACTCAATTTAATAATGGTTACCGAAGGCAGTGTGTCGAATCTAGAAATACAGCCTACCCTGATGGAAAAGATCAAGGAAGCCCAGCACGGACACCCCAGCATTGAGGGCATAAAAAGGAAAGTGAGTTTGGGAAAAGCCTCAGAATTCAACATAGATGAGCAAGGAATGTTGTGGTATGGAGAGAGACTATGCGTACCAAATATCAAGGACCTCAAACAGCAGATATTGGCTGAAAGTCACACAGCTCCGTACTCAATCCATCCCGGAGGGACAAAAATGTACAAAGACCTTCAAGAAATTTTTGGTGGAACGGTATGAAAAGAGATATAGCCGAGTTCATTGCATGCTGTGACTCTTGTCAACGTATCAAGGCCGAACACCAGAAACCAGCCGGGCTATTACAACCAAACAAGATACCCGAGTGGAAGTGGGACGAGATCGGAATGGACTTTATCGTTGGACTGCCACGGTCACGACACGGAAACGATGCCATATGGGTCATAACCGACAGATTAACCAAAGTGGAACATTTTATTCCGGTGAAGACAACTTACACCACTCAGAGACTTGCCAGACTTTATCTTGCCCGTATCGTCTACCTACATGGAGTCCCAAAGACTATCATCTCCGATAGAGGCACGCAGTTCGTCTCTAGATTCTGGGATCACCTACAACAGGCATTGGGAACCCAACTAGCATTCAGTACCACATACCATCCCCAGACTGATGGGCAGACTGAACGCATAAACCAAATCCTAGAAGACATGCTGAGAGCCTGTGTCCTCACCTGCGGAACCAGTTGGGAAGAAAGTTTGCCATATGCAGAGTTCGCATACAACAATAGTTATCAAGCCAGCTTACAAATGGCACCCTTTGAAGCTCTGTATGGAAGAAGATGCCGTACCCCGCTAAATTGGTCAGAGACCGGAGACAGCCATATCTTCGGCCCAGATATGCTCAAGGAGGCCGAGGAGAAAGTTAAAACCATTAGAGATCGACTCAAAACAGCTCAAAGTCGGCAGAAGAGTTATTACGATCGAAAGCATCGGGAAATCAGTTTTGAACCCGGAGAATTTGTATACCTAAGAGTTTCTCCTATGAAGGGTCTGCAGCGATTCAGGATTAAGGGAAAGCTAGCACCAAGATTCATCGGACCATTTAACATAGTGGCCCGAAGAGGCACGGTAGCCTACCAGCTAGACCTACCCAGAGATTTATCCGGTATCCACAACATGTTCCACATCTCGCAGTTGAGAAAAACGTGAGCAACCCAGAGAAGCAAGTATCACATGAGAATATTGACGTGCAACCAGACCTCACCTACCGGGAGCACCCCATAAAAATATTAGAAGAGTCTGAGAGGAGGACCCGACAGAAAACCATCAAGTTTTTCAGAGTTCAATGGAGCAATCACACCGAGAATGAAACAACTTGGGAGAGCGAGGATTTTCTTCGGACAGAGCACCCACACCTGTTTAAGGATCAGCTGAAATCTCGGGGACGAGATTTTTCCTAAGGGTGTAGGTGCTGTGACACTCCAAAAATTTTGTGGTTTTGTTTTTAGAAAGAGCCTTGCTTGGTTTGAAGAAGGTCATTTAAACCCTTCTTAAAAACCCTCTTCTGAGTTTGCCCTCTCAAAAATCTTTTCTTGGATTTAGTTTCTTTTAAAAAGAAAACCTTTTGTTTTTGGGCTTTCATTTGATTTTTGGTCCATTCTTGTTTACCATGCCTCTTATGGTAAAACTCCCCCAAAACCTCTCCTCCCACTTGGGTACAGCCCAAACATTCTGTCCAAACTAATAAAATCCATTTTTGGATTTAATTCCAATTATTTCTTTTCCCAAAACAATTCTGTCCTTTCTTGTGAACCTAGGTGATTTGCAAAGCAAGTACCCTAATGCCTTTGATCCTTGATCCCAAACCAACTCCCCTGGATAGTCCTTAGTACCCACAACCTAGAACCATCTTGATCCACTCTTCTTCTTTTCAAAAATTTCAAATTTCACTCTCTGCAAGTTTGGACCAGATTTGCCAAATTTGGTGAAATTCATATCTACACTTCTCCAAAAATTCCACCAAAATTCAGGCAACCTCTAGTTGCAATGATAGACCTCTCCACCAAAAATCAGCTCAAGTAAAAATCCCTACATGCCAGAATCATTCTATCGAACACTTGGCATGCACTGTTTTTGTTCATATTCAGTAAATTCAGAGTTTCAGTGTCGTTTCCCCGACAGAACTTCAGTCACATGCCCACTTTGCATTGGCTCGATGCTCGCAGCCCCTCCCTCTTGTCCGGAGCTTCACATGCGCGCTTGGCGCCTTCCTGGCGTCGGTGTCGCCCTGGCCCGCCTGCGCCGGTGTGCTTTGCGGCGGCAGAACCACCCTAACGGCCGACAGGGGGCAACACCGCGGTAGAACGCCGTTCAGCGCCGCCCAACCCTCCTGGTAGCTCCGCGTGGCCATCTCCTTGCCAGTGCACGCATGCAGCACCGTCGCCATGGCCTGGCACGCGCAGAGCGCATTCTCTGCCGCCAACGGGCCATGCTACCGTTCCGTCGAGGGCAGGCCGTAACCATCCCTCCCGTGCTGAGTTGGACCCTGAAATGGCACCACTACTCCACCTAGGCAATACTCAAGCTCCTAAGCCGACCGTCCCGCCACAGCGCCGCCGTAATCACCCGCCGGACTTATCCGTTCACGGCAACTGCCTCGGGCCGGCTATAAATAGCACCCCCGAGCTTGCTCTCGCCCCCGCACAACTCCACCACCTCACTAGACCCCGCCTAGCCACTGGGAGAGCCTCGAGGGGCCTTTCTTCTTCGACTCCGGCCACCTCCGTCCGCCTCGGGCTCCGGCAACATTCTCTTTGGTGAGAACTCCTCCGCCGCCCTGCTCTTGCCCGTAGCCCCGTACGACCTCCAGTAGGCTAACCGCCACTTCAATTTGAACACCGCAGATCCCTCCGGCGAGATCCACGACTGCCCGAACCGCCGTCTGCCGGAGCAAGGGCCGCCGTCGACACAGTGCTCACCGGCGACCACCACCACCACCCACAGACGCGGAAAGGTGCACTGATCACGAAGGTAACCCCCGATCACCCTACCTCACCGTGGATCGCCGCCGGCGACCACCGCACCTCTCGGGCACCGTCGCACTCTGTTTTCCCCGTTTGAAATTTCAAACCTGACAGGTGGAGCCCGCCTATCAACCTCTCAGCCGTTTCTTTTAAACGAACCGTTTTCTGGACTTTTCCGCAAAGCCCCCTGGAAACTTTCTGTTTCATTACAGATGGGTCCATGGACCAAAACTCTTATAACTTTTAAACAGAAAATGATTTTTGATTGATTCCTTTTCTGTCACCTTTTTTTTTCTGTCTAGTTTTTTGTCATATTTATTTGAAAAATATTTGGAACACTTTTATGTACACTCACGGTATTTACGTTACGTACGTATTTTTCTTATACCGTAGATTCCGGAGGAAGCGACGGAGCCGCAAACTTCACACAGTTAAACTCCGACTACTCCGAACCAGGCAAGCATGTTTGAACTCTTGATATGATGAGTGGTTGTTGCATGTTTGCATTTTAGTATAGTCATGGCATGTTTATGAACATTTCTTTGAATGTTATATTTCATGCACATAAGTGGAAAGTAAGTTTCGGAAAGCATTATGTTGTTGGATACATATTTGCATGGCCATGTGATGGCATGAGGATGGGTAAGATGGCAGTGTTGTGACATGCCAGTCTTATGCCAGATTATTTGACTTCCGTGTCATCATGAAACAAATCACATTCCCATTCATTCCTTCCTATACTGTCACATGTTTTCCAAAAGGAATGTGGCTTAGTAAGTTGCAAATCGTTTTCCTGGTACACACCAAATAGAGAGGCCGGGATGAGGGTTCCATGGCCCTGGATTAAAGCCCGTCATCTGGTCAGGGGGCATGGGTGTTTCCGGTTGGGACCGAGAGGGGGGCACCCCTTAGAGCGCGCGTATAGAAATTTGATCCCATGCTATTCGAGGTTGTGACCTCCCCGTCTCAAAGTTTTTCTTGGACGTTGTCCAGGGTGATTCCTGGCATCGTGAGGTGAAATGGGTGTGTACTAGTTAAATGTGTTTCTACTGAAATACCATAAACGGAACTAGTCCATTTGGGACTACGGAAATCCGTTGGCTGTGGTCAGTCAATACCAACTCTGCAGAGTTACCAATCTTTCAATTATCTTGTACTTTGTTCAAGTACTATATTCATCTTATCTTGTCAGGTATCAGCCTCAGTGACAAAACTCCGGGGAAATACATGTGTGATAAATCTGGTTAAAAGATTATTCTTGTGGATGGACTAATCTTGTTATTTACTTTTGTTACAAGCCCTGTCTGTGATGTCGCCTAGATGTCCGACGGTGGCATACTTGTATTTACATTTATTGTAAGCCCTGTCTGTGATGTCGCTCAGACGTCCGATGGTGGCATACTTGTATTTACATTTATTGTAAGCCCTGTCTGTGATGTCACTCAGACGTCCGACGGTGGCATACTTATATTTACATTTATTGTAAGCCCTGTCTGTGATGTCTCCTAGACGTCCGACGGTGGTATACTTGTGTTTACATTTATTGTAAGCCTGTCTATGATGTTGCTCAGACGTCCGACTGTGGCATTTCTTTTAAAGCCCTTTATGTGATGTCGCTCAGACATCCGACTGTGGCATTTCTTTTAAAGCCCTTTATGTGATGTCGCTCAGACGTCCGATTGTGGCATTTCTTTTAAAGCCCTTTATGTGGTGTCCCTTAGACGCCCGACTGCGGCATGAGTTTTATTTGTTTACCTTTCGAGGCGTTGCTCCAGACACCCGATCGGTTTTCATTTATTTGTTTACTTATCAAGT
>NC_057801.1:781776527-781846430 GCF_018294505.1 Triticum aestivum
ACTCAGACGTCCGACGGTGGCATACTTATATTTACATTTATTGTAAGCCCTGTCTGTGATGTCTCCTAGACGTCCGACGGTGGTATACTTGTGTTTACATTTATTGTAAGCCTGTCTATGATGTTGCTCAGACGTCCGACTGTGGCATTTCTTTTAAAGCCCTTTATGTGATGTCGCTCAGACATCCGACTATGGCATTTCTTTTAAAGCCCTTTATGTGATGTCGCTCAGACGTCCGACTGTGGCATTTCTTTTAAAGCCCTTTATGTGATGTCGCTCAGACGTCCGATTGTGGCATTTCTTTTAAAGCCCTTTATGTGGTGTCCCTTAGACGCCCGACTGCGGCATGAGTTTTATTTGTTTACCTTTCGAGGCGTTGCTCCAGACACCCGATCGGTTTTCATTTATTTGTTTACTTATCAAGTCGTGCATAAATATTATTATTGTTGCATGAGCATCATTTCTATTCGTGGCACATTCATGCATTCATTGATTATATCTTTTGTCCGAACTTTCTTGCGAGTACTTTCAAAGTACTCACCTGGCTTGTTGATTTGGCCAGATGCTGATGAAGGCGATCTCATGGATGAAGAGTTTGATAGCGAGTCCAACGCCTAGAGGAGTCCCAGTCAGTCCCGTGCGATCCTGTTTGGTCATTGTATTATCCGCTTCCGCAACCCCAGAAATAAATTCATCGAGTCTCACCTCGACGTTCGATGAGCTGCCGGTTAGGAGTCAAGCTATCCACCACTTTTTTACCTCAAGCTAGTAGTATGCCACCACATCCCTGTGTCATAACCACCCTTATGTAAGATATTGGCGAGTTTTTAAAAAAATTGTTGAGCAGCCTCAGCTCAACCCTGTAATATATTTAATGCTACTGGCCCTCTGTTCATCAAGTTTTTGTCTACCAGTAAGGATGACTTTTCCTATACTGGGATTTAAAGATTGATTTTCTCAATAATTATTTTATTGAAAAACCGGTCACGACAATTATTACCTAGGACTATGATCCTCTATTTGTCGTTCTTTTTGACAGCAACCAGAGTCTTAGGGGCTACTATCTGCATTGGGCACACCTAGCGTGTGCGGTACCGTCAAAAAATACATATTACTTTGTGTACCTCAAAGCTTCTCAGCAGGCTCATAAAAGCTTCATGCAACCCGCTTTCGGCGGATGAAATCCTCTCAACCACCATACCCATTAGCGTATGATGCGCTTCTGAGATAGCCGCTTGCTCCAGAAGATTCATCAGTGCGTCTGGTCGCGCACTGGCCAGTCCCAGACTCTTTCTTTTGCTCTCCTTAGGAGCCGAATACTCTGGACTTTGGGTGGCCGAAGGGTTACCCTCTGGCCTGGGTGGATCAGGAGAAATCCTCTGTGACGACACCTCAGGATCGTCCGCCTTATGAGGCGGGGAGGCACGGGGAGGCATTTTGCTCTCCATCATCTTCGGAAGAAGAGCCCCCGAAGACGAAGTCTGTCGAGAAGGGCTACGATCCAGACTACAAGACATACGTCTCGGTTATTGTTCTCAGAAATAAAGCAGGGTATATTCACTATGAAGTACTTTTGTTTACTTACAGCTCGGTGGAGGGCTGGTCCCCTTGCGGGCACTGTGCGGTAAGTATGCCCTCCGGGGTAGGGCCCCCTGACGAAGGTTTCTTCCCTCATTTGGAAACCATTGTTTCCAAGTCTTCAGAGGCGGCCCTCTTCCTTCCTTGGGGAGAAGGAATTTTATATTCTTCTCCCTGGTTATCCTCCTTCGCGGAGGCACTAATTCCCCTGGTTTGGATGAATAATGAGTGAGGCTCGCTTTCGGCTTCTTTATTCCCCCTTTATCTTCCCCTGATGGCGCTTGATAAGGCGCGAGCTCAAGCATTCTGGCCAGTACTGGATCTGTCATCATCTTCGCCTTTTTTATCCAGTCCTGGTCAAAAAGCGACTTTTCAGAATGACGTTGTGATAAATAAAGAGACAGCATGTTCGGCCAAAGAATTACTTACTTGGGTATCTGGACGATTGCAGCTCAGACCCGCATCCTCGATGGTGTCCGGACACTTTATTTGTGATCCGAAGAACAATCCGTACATCCCTTCGTGCGTCATGCTGAAGAAGTGCTAAATAGTTCGCGGTCCTTCCGGGTTGAACTCCCACATACGGAGAGGTCGACATTTGCAAGGCAGGACTCGACGAACTAGCATGACTTGCATTATCTTGATAAGGCTGACATCTCTCTCGAGGAGATCTCAGATGAGGCTCTGCAACGTCGGCACATCATTTGCTGGCCCCAGTCCAGCCCCTTGTTGACCCATGACGCCAGTTGTGGCGGGGGCCCCGAGCGGAAAGCAGGAGTGGCAACCCACTTAGTACCACAGGGAGCTGTGATGTAAAACCACTCCCGTTGCCATAAGCTGGACACCTCCGGAAAGGAACCCTTTGGCCATGGAGCATCGTCGCCTTTGCTTATTATAGTGCCTCTGCATTCTGCGTGTTACCCATTAATCATCTCCGGCTTCACATTAAAGGTCTTGAGCCACAAGTCGAAGTGTGGGGTGATGCGGAGGAAGGCTTCACACACGACGATGAATGACGAGATGTGAAGGATGGAATCCGGAGCCAGATCATGGAAATCGAGCCCGTAGTAGAACATAAGCCCTCTGACGAAGGGATCAAGACTAAAGACTAGCCCCCGGAGGAAGTGGGAAATAAATACAACACTCTGGTTGGGTTCGTGAGTGGGGATGACCTGCCCTTGAGCAGGAAACCTGTGCGAAATTTCGGCGGTCAGATACCTGGCTTCTCTCAGCTTCTTGATGTCCTCCTCTGTGACAGAGGAGGGCATCCACCGACCTTGAAGGTTGGATCCGGACATGATTGAAGGTCCGAAGCGCCTAGCCTGAGCCTTGGGTGTTGGAACTCGAGGTGGGGGAAGTATTCGATTGAGTGCGAGAAGAAAAGGACAGGCCTTGGCCCCTTTATAAAGGGGGTGAATATCGAGTGTCCTCCGCGTGGCTGTTTGGAACTTGCCTAAAATTGAGGAGTCATACCAGCAGGCACGATGGGGTTACCCATGCCTGTATTGATGAGAATCCTGTGAAAAAAGGGACACGATCTCTGCTTCGACAGGACGTGCCAATAAAACCGCCTCGCGACACGTGCAGTGGCAGGCTCGGAAAAATGGTTCGTCATGACCAGACCACGGCAGTACGTCACGTTATGAAAAGCTGTCAGCAGATTAGATTTGTGGAAATATTATTATCTCTACGGTGGTATGTGGAATTTGTTTTGCAGAGCCGGACACCATCCTGGTGTTCAAAATCTTCTATGGAGTATTCAGAGGAGGAACCCGCCTTGCAATACCGAAGACAATCTGCGCGCCGGACTCATCGTCATTGAAGCCTGGTTCAGGGGCTACTGAGGGAGTCCTGGATTAGGGGGTCCTCGGACAGCCGGACTGTTGGACTATGAAGATACAAGATTGAAGACTTCGTCCCATGTCCGGATAGGACTCCCCTTGGCATGGAAGGCAAGCTTGGCAATACAGATATGAAGATCTCCTCCCTTGTAACCGACTCTGTGTAACCCTAGCCCCTCCGGTGTCTATATAAATCGGATGGTTTAGTCCGTAGGACAACAACAATCATACGATAGGCTAGCTTCTAGGGTTTAACCTCTACGATCTTGTGGTAGATCAACTCTTGTTATACTCATATCATCAAGATCAATCAAGCAGGAAGTAGGGTATTACCTCCATCGAGAGGGCCCGAACCTGGGTAAACATTGTGTCCCCCGCCTCCTGTTACCATCTGCCTTAGACGCACAGTTCGGGACCCCCTACCCGAGATCCGCCGGTTTTTACACCGATAATTGGATCGGTGACTTGTTGGATGATATTCATCATGAGACAGTACCTAGGGCGATACGACACTGGCTCCAGGTCATTAATATAATGTAGGCATGTATTCCGTAAATAGTCATACATGCTTATGGAAAGGACTTGCATGACATCTTTTGTCCTACCCTCCCATGGCAGCGGGGTCCTATTGGAAACTAAGGGATATTAAGGCCTCCTTTTAATAGAGAACCGGAACAAAGCATTAACACACGGTGAAGAAGTGCTGAATAGTTCGCGGTCCTTCCGGGTTGAACTCCCACATACGGAGAGGTCGACATTTGCAAGGCAGGACTCGACGAACTAGCATGACTTGCATTATCTTGATAAGGCTGACATCTCTCTCGAGGAGATCTCAGATGAGGCTCTGCAACGTCGGCACATCATTTGCTGGCCCCAGTCCAGCCCCTTGTTGACCCATGACGCCAGTTGTGGCGGGGGCCCCGAGCGGAAAGCAGGAGTGGCAACCCACTTAGTACCACAGGGAGCTGTGATGTAAAACCACTCCCGTTGCCATAAGCTGGACACCTCCGGAAAGGAACCCTTTGGCCATGGAGCATCGTCGCCTTTGCTTATTATAGTGCCTCTGCATTCTGCGTGTTACCCATTAATCATCTCCGGCTTCACATTAAAGGTCTTGAGCCACAAGCCGAAGTGTGGGGTGATGCGGAGGAAGGCTTCACACACGACGATGAATGACGAGATGTGAAGGATGGAATCCGGAGCCAGATCATGGAAATCGAGCCCGTAGTAGAACATAAGCCCTCTGACGAAGGGATCAAGACTAAAGACTAGCCCCCGGAGGAAGTGGGAAATAAATACAACACTCTGGTTGGGTTCGGGAGTGGGGATGACCTGCCCTTGAGCAGGAAACCTGTGCGAAATTTCGGCGGTCAGATACCTGGCTTCTCTCAGCTTCTTGATGTCCTCCTCTGTGACAGAGGAGGGCATCCACCGACCTTGAAGGTTGGATCCGGACATGATTGAAGGTCCGAAGCGCCTAGCCTGAGCCTTGGGTGTTGGAACTCGAGGTGGGGGAAGTATTCGATTGAGTGCGAGAAGAAAAGGACAGGCCTTGGCCCCTTTATAAAGGGGGTGAATATCGAGTGTCCTCCGCGTGGCTGTTTGGAACTTGCCTAAAATTGAGGAGTCATACCAGCTGGCACGATGGGGTTACCCATGCCTGTATTGATGAGAATCCTGTGAAAAAAGGGACACGATCTCTGCTTCGACAGGACGTGCCAATAAAACCGCCTCGCGACACGTGCAGTGGCAGGCTCGGAAAAATGGTTCGTCATGACCAGACCACGGCAGTACGTCACGTTATGAAAAGCTGTCAGCAGATTAGATTTGTGGAAATATTATTATCTCTACGGTGGTATGTGGAATTTGTTTTGCAGAGCCGGACACCATCCTGGTGTTCAAAATCTTCTATGGAGTATTCCGAGGAGGAACCCGCCTTGCAATACCGAAGACAATCTGCGCGCCGGACTCATCGTCATTGAAGCCTGGTTCAGGGGCTACTGAGGGAGTCCTGGATTAGGGGGTCCTCGGACAGCCGGACTGTTGGACTATGAAGATACAAGATTGAAGACTTCGTCCCATGTCCGGATAGGACTCCCCTTGGCATGGAAGGCAAGCTTGGCAATACAGATATGAAGATCTCCTCCCTTGTAACCGACTCTGTGTAACCCTAGCCCCTCCGGTGTCTATATAAATCGGATGGTTTAGTCCGTAGGACAACAACAATCATACGATAGGCTAGCTTCTAGGGTTTAACCTCTACGATCTTGTGGTAGATCAACTCTTGTTATACTCATATCATCAAGATCAATCAAGCAGGAAGTAGGGTATTACCTCCATCGAGAGGGCCCGAACCTGGGTAAACATTGTGTCCCCCGCCTCCTGTTACCATCTGCCTTAGACGCACAGTTCGGGACCCCCTACCCGAGATCCGCCGGTTTTTACACCGATAATTGGATCGGTGACTTGTTGGATGATATTCATCATGAGACAGTACCTAGGGCGATACGACACTGGCTCCAGGTCATTAATATAATGTAGGCATGTATTCTGTAAATAGTCATACATGCTTATGGAAAGGACTTGCATGACATCTTTTGTCCTACCCTCCCATGGCAGCGGGGTCCTATTGGAAACTAAGGGATATTAAGGCCTCCTTTTAATAGAGAACCGGAACAAAGCATTAACACACGGTGAATACATGAACTCCTCAAACTACGGTCATCACCGGGAGTGGTCTCGACTATTGTCACTCCGGGGTTGTCGGATCATAACATGTAGTAGGTGACTATAACTTGCAAGATCAGATCTAGAACATGGATATAATGGTGATAACATAAATGGTTCAGATCTGAAATCATGGCACCCGGGCCGAAAGTGACAAGCATTAAGCATGTCAAAGTCATAGCAACATCAATCTAAGAACATAGTGGATATTAGGGATCAAGCGCTAACAAAACTAACTCGATTACATGATGAATCTCATCCAACTCCTCACCGACCAGCGAGCCTACGAAGGAATTATTCACTTCCGGTGGGGAGCGTCATGGAATTGGCAATGGAGAAGGGTTGGTGATGACGAAGAACGAAGATCCCCCTCTCCTGAGCCCCAAACAGACTCCAGATCTGGCCTCCCGATGAAGAACAGGAGGTGATGGTGGCTCTGTCTCCTGGATCGCGATAATTCTTTCTCCCTAATTTTTTCTAGAAAAACAGGATTTTATAGTGTCGGTTTCAGGGTCTGCGGAGCCACCAGGTGGGGACAACGCACCTGGGCACGCCAGGAGAGGGGGGCATGCCCTGGTGGGTTGTGCCCACCCAGGTGCCCCTCTCCGGTAGGTCTTTTCTCTAGAAATTCTTATTTATTATATAAAAATTCCTCGCAAAGTTTCGTTCCATTCCGGGAACTTTTACTTCTGCACAAAAACAACACCATGGTAGTTCTGCTGAAAACAGCGTCAGTCTGGGGTTAGTTTCATTCAAATCATGCAAATTAGAGTCCAAAACAAGAGAAAAAGCGTTAGGAAAAGTAGATACATTGGAGAAGTTTCAACCCCCCTAAGCTTAAACCTTTGCTTGTCCTCAAGCAATTCAGTTGATATACTAAAAGTGAGAAAGAAAACTTTTACGAACTCTTTTGCTCTTGTTTGCATAAGTAAGCATAAACAACACCCAGGTTTTCAGCCAACATTATAACTAACCATGACGACAATAACTCTTAAAGATTATATTAACTCATATCAATGACATAATCAGTTAGCGAGCAATAATAAGACATCTCAAATGGCAACACGTTGTCAAAACAACCATGATATAGTATGACAATAGTGGTATCTCGCTAGCCCTTTCTGAGACTGCAAAACATAAATGCAGAGCACCTCCAAAGTCCAAGCAGCAACTAAACATTGTAATTCATGGTAGAAAAGATCCAGTCATGATGCACCCAACATTAGCTACACACAATGCATAAGTCATGACAGTTGTGCTCTCAAGTTCTGACGCTTGTTTTAGAAGGTCACGACACAACATAAAAGTAAATAGATAGTCCCTTCACAGAGGGAAGAAGTGATTTGCAGAGGTGCCAGAGCTCAAGTTTTTAAAACAGAGATAAATGATATTTTGAGACATGCACCCTTCTCATTTACTTCACGACTATCAGTTATCAATATCTCCCATGCTAAACACGCTAGTGGCGGTTCCCAAGCAATAAAAGTAAAGGTTTTGACTCCATTGGGAGTTTTTGTTTGATTATTTGAGAGATTAACTCTTTTTGTGTTTGCAGTTTGGGACTGGGCACCCCTATTACCGCCCTTTTCTCGTGCGATGGCGAGTGAATAAACACTTGACCTGAGAATAACCCGCTTAGCATGGAAGATACCAACCACCTCCCGTCGTTCCATGAAAGATCCAGGCACACAAAAGGATATTTTTTTAGAAGTTTTTTAGAGGTGGTGCATGCAAATTTACTGAGGACGGCAGGGTAATACCGCATATAGGTAGGTATGGTGGACTCATCTGGAATAAGTTTGGGTCTAAGGTTTTTGATGTACAAGCAGAATTCCCACTTAGTACAGGTGAAGGCTAGCAATTAGATTGAGAAGCGGCCAGCTAGAGAGCAACAACGATCATGAACATGCATTATGCATAAGTAACATTGGACACTAGCATGAGTAGGATATGAACACCATGAACATAAATATCATAGAGGCTATGTTGGTTTTGATTCAAGTACATGCATGAATATGTGCCAAGTCAAGCCACTCGAACATTCAGAGGAGGATACCATATCATCATACTACATCACAATCATTTTAACGCAATGTTGATATCCAAGATAAATCATTATCCACTCCCAGCTAATTATGCATGGCATGAGAAACTATAATCTCTAATTGTCATTGCAAACATGTTTAATCATAAGGGGCTGAATCATTGATACTAGGTTAAACATATTTACACAAACAGAACAAGTCAAGTTCATACAAGTTTCTCTCTGCCACAGCCAGTTCATCGAATATTGTCATTATTGCCTTTCACTTGCACGACCGAACGATATGAAAATAATAATGCAAGAGTGCCATGGACTAAGCTGGAATCTGCAAACATTTTATTCAACAGGAGAAGACAAGGTAAAATGGGTTCGTTATTAGATCAACAGTTATTCATATGAGAGCCACTCAACATTTTCATCATGGTCTTCTCCTTGGTACAACTCGAATAAAAAGAAAAGAAATTTAGAGAAACACACTGAAATATTTTTTGAGTTTTTGGTTTTCTTGAACAAGCAAATAAAAGGGAATAGCAAAAATGAGAAAAACTATTTACACGGGAAAGCTCCCAACAAGCAAAAGAAGAACAAGGAAATATTTTTGGGTTTTCTTTTTAATATTACTACTAAGCATGCATAGAAAGTAAACTATTTTTTTTGTTTTTCTAAAGTTTTTCAAACACTCAAGAAGAAAGCAAGAAAAATATATCTAAGCATGGAGGATACAATGAAAAAGTGTGAACACCGACAGATGGAATAAGTGAACATGAATGTAATGTCGGTGAGAAACAGGTACTCCCCCAAGCTTAGGATTTTGGCCTAACTTGGTAGTCGATCAGAAGCCTGGATAGTAGTTGGGGTACTAAGGAGCGGGCATCCACTAATCCCACTACTGAGGCTCCTCCTCTGCCTCTGCAGCAGCCTGAGCGTTCCGGTAGGCAATGATGTTCGCAGGCATAATCCTATATCCGCCCCTCGCAACAGAATCAAACAAAGTAGGAGTAGGCAACGGAATAATATCATGAGTCTCAATGCTGAAAACCAGGTTATATGACATAGGAATGTTAGGAGATTCTTTATCAGTGAAATGGTGGTGATGGCAGCACGGTCTAGGTAAACCTTGGTCAGAGGGTAATCATGAGGGCGTGAAAGGATCGATATAGTTGACTAGAGGGGGGGGGGGTGAATAGGCAACTAACAATTTTTAGCTTTTCTTTACCAATTTAAACTTTGCATCAAAGTAGGTTGTCTAGATATGCAACTAAGTGAGCAACCTATACGATGCAACAACAAGCACACAAGCAAGCAAGAGATATATCACAAATAAGCTTGCATAAGTAAAGGCACGAGATAACCAAGAGTGGAGCCGGTGAAGACGAGGATTTGTTACCGAAGTTCCTTCCCTTTGAGGGGAAGTATGTCTCCGTTGGAGCGGTGTGGAGGCACAATGCTCCCCAAGAAGCCACTAGGGCCACCGTATTCTCCTCACACCCTCACACAATGCGAGATGCCGTGATTCCACCATTGGTGCCCTTGGAGGCGGCGACCGAACCTTTACAAACAAGGTTGGGGCAATCTCCAAAACTTAATTGGAGGCTCCCAATGACACCACGAAGCTTCACCAAAATGGACTATGGCTCCGCGGTCACCTCAACCATCTAGGGTGCTCAAACACCCAAGAGTAACAAGATCCGCAAGGGATTAGTGGGGGGAATCAAATTTCTCTTGGTGGAAGTGTAGATCGAGGCTTTCTCAACCACTCTCGAGAAAATCAACAAATTTGATCGGCTAGGGAGTGAGATTGGGTGAAAATGGAGCTTGGAGCAACAATGGAGCTTAGGGTTGGAAGAGGTGGTCAACTAGAGGAAGAAGACACCCCTTATATAGTCGAGAACTAAATCCAACCGTTATTCACCTAACCAGCCCGCGACTTGTGGTACTACCGCACCAGGCGAGCGGTACTACCGCAAGGCCTCACGGTACTACCGCAAGGCCTCACGGTACTACCATGACGGCCCAGGATACTACCGCAGCCACGGCAGAAGCGAGGACAAGCCTGATGCGCAGAGGCGGAGGGCAGTACTGCTGCTGGCGCAATACTACCGCTCCCCCTTGCGGTACTACCGCAAGGCAGGTCTGGACTGGCCTGGGAAGGGCGCGGATGAATAAAAATACATCTGTGCCAACTTCCACTGAAAAACACTTGATGCAAGAATCCGACACGGTACTACCGCATATGGCATGCGGTACTACCGCGCAGGGAGTGAATGTAAAAAATTACATCCGCCCCTACTTCCGCTCATGTGGCTATGCGAGACCAGTATTCGCGGTACTACCGCATGCATGGGGCGGTACTACCGCGTAGGGCGTGGACGTAAAAAATTACATCCGCCCCTACAGCCGCACGGGCGGCTGAGTCTGGTCTGAGGTCACGGTAGTACAACTCCGTAGGAGCGGTACTACCGCGGGCGCCTACGGTACTACCGCAAGGACTTGCGGTACTACCGCAGAGGCCTGCGGTACTACCGCATGCCCCTGAACAGCAACACTTACACTACAAAAAAGATACACTTCCGTGATGATACGTGTTTGTCATAGTAGGTCGTGTTTTTTGTCATGCATGTACATCCATGACAAATTTATGACAGAATCAAGATAGTCATACCTGTGCTGTCGTAGAAGTGTTCCATGACATTACCAAAATTATCATCACGGAAGTGTCCGCTTCAATTACGATAAATCGCGTGTCACAGAAGTGCTTTCAAGGGTGACCGACATGTGGCATCCACCGCAACGGAACGCCGTTAAGCTATCGGGTCGGATTTTGGATCCGATAACCCGTTAACAGCCCCGACCAATGGGAAATTTCCACGTGTAAAATTCTGATTGGCCAAAGGGAACATCTGTCAGCTCGTCAGTGGGCCAGATGTCGCCCGTCCATTAGAGGAGACATGCCTATGGTACGTCGACACGTGGCTGGGCCCAACAGAGGCCCATATAGGTTAAAAAGGCAGGCCCAGTCAAAGGCCCGTAGAACTTAATCAGGTACTAGTGGGCCAGCCCAATAACGGTCTGCTTAATAAAGGCCCATTTACGGCCCAAAACCAGATCTGGCCCGTTAATTGTTCGCCCAATATTTGGGCCCATTTACGACCCGAACCCAGATCTGGCCCGTTAATTATTCACCCAATATTTGGGCCCATTTGCGTCCCGAAGCCAGATCTGGCCCGTTAATTGTTCGCCGAATATTTGGGCCCAACTACAGCCCAGTGACTTTCAGCCTGTTAGAGGCCTGATGTAGACATTGGCCCATTTCAGCCCGGTGTGACTTTCGGCCTGGGAATGGCCCGTGCTGCCCATGGGCCATATATGGTCCAACGGGACATCGGGCCCACTAACGGCCCGTGCTAAAGGTGGCAACAGTTAAGCCCAACGTGACTTTGGGCCTGTTAAAGGCCTGTCGTGTAATTCGGCCTGTTGTGCCTGTACTAAGCTTTCGGCCTCTTAAAGGCCCATGATATCAGTGGGCCAACTAAGGCCCGAGATATGTCCCGGCCTGGTAACGGCCCGTGAGCTAACTGGGTCCATAACGACCCGGTCTACATTTCGGCCTGCTGAAGGCCCGTCGACGACTAGTGAAAATTGAGGCCCAACATGCATTTTGGCCTGCTAAAGGTCTGTGGTTTCATCTCGGCCGTAACAGGCCAGTACAATATTCAGCCTGTTAATGGCCCAACGCTACCTGGGCCAAACTAAGCACTGGGTCGACAAAAGGCCCAACTAAAATATAGGCCGGTGTAAGTTTGGGCCTGGCGCAATGTGTGAAGGCCCCAATCATTCGGGCCCAAGAAAGACGCAGGCCGGCCCAATTGTGGCCTGCTAAAAACCTGGCACGTTAGAGTCGAATGTTTCGGCCCGGTCGACTACATCTGATTTTTTTTCAGATAGCGAATGATGGCAGTAACTAGTAGGAATTAAGAACAAACCTACTCTATACAATAAAGAAATTACGGCATAGTAACTAAGAATAAACCTACACTATACAATAAAGGATTTAAGGTATATTACATCCACTGGGCATCGAAGTTCGCCACCGGTGATCATAAAGCGCAACAAAGAAGCAGATTACAAAAACTGGGCACCATTGCAGCGTAACAAAATAATACTGAACCGAGACCACTTCCAAGATAGTTCAAGGAAGGTTAGCCTTGCGGGGGAACTGCTGAGCAAGCTGCTGAGCAAGGCTGTGAGACCGGCCTAGCATGTCGGTCATAGCTTCCAGGTGTAGCTGTTTAGCGATGAGGTTCTCATTGGTATTCTCCGCAATCTTTCTTAGAGATAGGACTTCAAGTCGAAGTTGAGTTGCAGAATGCCTTTCTGCTAGAACTTGGGACTGAAGAAGTCGAACTGATTCAGACAATGAATTCTGTGAGCTTGTCTAACTGTTAGTCTCAAGTAACTTGAACACTGCATCAAGACAAGACTTTGGGGTTGTCTCGCTATCTTCAAGATGTTTTGCCTTCTTTGCTGCAATATATGTTGGGTTTGTCTCACATCCTTCAGCAGACTTGTGCATGCCATCAGGCATATCACCCTGAAACAAAGCAGAGAGATGACAGGTTTTGCACGTGTATAAACAAAGACGATAACTATTCTGTCAATTCTATCCAATTTCAAATTAGAAAATAAAGAGTAAGTTCAAAATATCAATAGCATAATTTGGCATTGTTCATAATGCGGGGAGCTTCACCACACTACTGGATTACCATGTCAACATAACAAGCATAGATGAAGGGCAAAGAAAATCATTGTATCTATTTTGGATAATGTCAGGACCCCGACTCAATGCCACATCGATCTAGCATGTAACACCTCATATCACTTTGCAGCCTCACGCACGGTATTCCCACGGGTGTCGCCTTACCTTTTCCCGGGACCGTTTGCGCCTTTTGGCACACGTATATGACAGTGTCGCTAGCATCCATATGATAAGGAGCCCGGGGCTGACATGGCTAGTCGTAAACCCAAAGTGGCACAGACTTACAGGGACAGGCATCCATGACCCAGCATCGAACGTGTCGGTCATCAGCGAGTGAATCCAGGCTGTAGCACTGGGCTAGCAGGACTCCGGTGAACCGGGCTGTAGCGGGCTAACAGGACTCCGGTATTCATCGCGTGACATTTCCCCGAAGGGACAGACACAGGAACGAAGAAGGACACATGCCGGCCAGCCTAAGTGTTCCGGAGCAATAGCAAGCTACCATGGCTCGGTGGAAACACTAGGAGACATTTCCCGATAAGAGAGGCTACTAAAGATAAACAACTAGATAGTCAGATCCCACACATACCAAGCATTTCAATAACATACACACAATATGCTCGATATGTGCAAACACAACATGGCATCACAACATGACTCTACGACTCAAGTAATTTATTCAATAGGCTCCGAGGAGCGAGATATTACAAACAGGGGTCTCATGACCCAACATTCAGAGCATACAAATCAAAGCACAAGCGGAAGCTATCATGTCTGGGTACAGACATCTATAAATGAAAAAGGCTGAGAAGCCTGACTATCTATCAGATCCTGCCGAGGGCACAAGATCGTAGCTGAGGTAACAAGCTAAACGTCGAAGTCCACGTGGAACTACTAGTGAGACTGAAGTCTCTCTGCAAAAACATAAAATAGGCAAACGTGAGTACAAATGTACCCAGCAAGACTTACATCAGAACTAACTACATATGCATCATTTTGAACAAGGGGATGATGGGGTTTAACTGCAGCAAGCCAGCTTTGACTCGGTGGCTATCCTAAACTACGACTGCAAGCGACTCTTTTGAGGTGGCGCACACGAGTCCACATATTCACCATATCAATACACCACTATGGATCCGCTCCCGTCTCCCTACGAGAACGCCATCCATAGCACTCACGCTTATCTTGCGCATTTTAAAGTATCCACTTTCACTTGTCTATGAACTGATATAAGCAATCCAGAAGTCCTTTTCCGCGGACACGGCTATTCGAATAGATGATGTTAACCCTGCAGGGGTGTACTTCTTCATACATGTTTCCACCACTTAGCGTCTGCACACGACATGTGCTCGGCAGACTTCAAGCGAAAGCCGACGTGGGTGTAGACCACGACCTACCTAAACACTCAAGTCTCTAGTCCAGGTTTATCGCCTATTCAGGTTCCATCCGCAGGGAGTCCGGCCGAGGTTTCCCATACGGCCCCGAACGATGTGAACAGGGTTCCCGAGATACCTAACGGGTATTCGGTACACCCGGCCACGTACCTACCGCATCACAGCCCACCCCTACGGTCAGCGCTGTCCACGGCCTCCAGTAGGCTACAAACACCAGAAACTACTTGCAACTCCTGGACAGAGAACTAGGGTGAATAAGAAGTCGAGAGGGTCCATTGGTTTCGGGCCCAATGCATGGTAGTAGCTGATTCTTAAATCACACATACAGATCTCAGTGCTTAAGGTCGGCTTCAATGAAACAACCCACCATGTACTCCTACATGGCCTCTCATCGATACCTTTACCAAATCGTGTTCACCACACCACTCTCATTACCGACATAATCATTTCACTCTAGCCCATCACCTAGATGAACCAGACCTGACACGACTCTAAGCATAGCAGGCTTAGCAAGGTAGGAACAACACATACATATGGCTCAATCAACTCCTACACATGCTAGTGGGTTTCATCTAGTTACTGTGGCAATGACAGGTCATGCAGAGGAAATGGGTTCAACTACCGTAACACACAGCAGTTTGAATCGCGTTGTCTTAATGCAGTAAAAGAGAGCAGGAGCGAGAACATGGGATTGTATCGATATGATCAGATGGTTGGTTGCTTGCCTGATGGTTCGTTGCACGGATACGGTTCTTCGTTAGGGTAATCACGGTACTCCTCGGGGACAGATCCTGTCGCAAAGGACATCGATACACAAACATCACCAAACAATATGCAACAATATGATGCATGCATGAAACATGGCAATATGAGTGTGTTGGGCTAATGCAACTAAAACCAGAAGGGTTTGAACAAATTTGAATCAAGGATTCAAATTTCAAATTCAAATATGGCCTTTTAAAGTGCCTTTTCTTGTTCTGATTAAAACATCAACTTAACTTGTTTGATCATGCATGGAAATGGTACAGATGGATAGATTGGATTTTTCTGATCATTTTTCATATATAATTTGTCCAATTTGGAGTTACAGAATAAAAGTTATGAATTTTTGAAGTTTAATTAATATTCTGGAATTTCCTGATTTAATTCAACGCTGTCAGGACCCCGACTCGATGTCACATCGATCTAGCCGGTAACACTTCATATCACTTTGCGGCCTCACGCACGGTATTCCCACGGGTGTCGCCTTACCTTTGCCCGGGACCGTTTGCGCCTTTTGGCTCACGTATATGATAGTGTCGCTAGCATCCATATGATAAAGAGCCCAGGCTGACATGACTAGTTGTAAACCCAAAGTGGCACAGACTTACAGGGACAGGCATCCATGACCCAGCTTCGAACGTGTCGGTCATCAGCAAGTGGGTCCGGGCTGTAGCACTGGGCTAGCAGGACTCCGGTAAACCGGGCTGTAGCGGGCTAACAGGACTCCGGTACTCAAAGCGTGACATTTCCCCGAAGGGACAGACACAGGAACGAAGAAGGACACATGCCGGCCAGCCTAAGTGTTCCAGAGCAGTAGCAAGCTACCATGGCTCAGCGGTAACACTAGGAGACATTTCCCGGTAAGAGAGGCTACTAAAGATAAACAACTAGATAGTCAGATCCCACACATAGCACTACACATTACACGTACGCATAACATGCAAGTATGTGCTGTACAACATGGCATCACAGCATAACTCAACAATTATATGGATAAAGGCTCAGAAGAGCCATCATAGCATTTATTGCAAACAGGGGTCACAAGTGTCAGGACCCCGACTCGATGCCACATAGATCTAGCATGTAACACTTCATATCACTTTGCGGCCTCACGCACGGTATTCCCACGGGTGTCGCCTTACCTTTACCCGGGACCGTTTGCGCCTTTTGGCACACGTATATGACAGTGTCGCTAGCATCCATATGATAAGGAGCCCGGGCTGACATGGCTAGTCGTAAACCCAAAGTGGCACAAACTTACAGGGACAGGCATCCATGACCCAGCATCGAACGTGT
Source organism: Triticum aestivum (assembly GCF_018294505.1). Lineage (NCBI taxonomy): Eukaryota > Viridiplantae > Streptophyta > Magnoliopsida > Poales > Poaceae > Triticum > Triticum aestivum. The sequence goes on from NC_057801.1 coordinate 781,792,926, forward strand.
CGGTCATCAGCGAGTGAATCCAGGCTGTAGCACTGGGCTAGCAGGACTCCGGTGAACCGGGCTGTAGCGGGCTAACAGGACTCTGGTATTCATCGCGTGACATTTCCCCGAAGGGACAGACACAGGAACGAAGAAGGACACATGCCGGCCAGCCTAAGTGTTCCGGAGCAGTAGCAAGCTACCATGGCTCGGTGGAAACACTAGGAGACATTTCCCGATAAGAGAGGCTACTAAAGATAAACAACTAGATAGTCAGATCCCACACATACCAAGCATTTCAATAACATACACACAATATGCTCGATATGTGCAAACACAACATGGCATCACAACATGACTCTACGACTCAAGTAATTTATTCAATAGGCTCCGAGGAGCGAGATATTACAAACAGGGGTCTCATGACCCAACATTCAGAGCATACAAATCAAAGCACAAGCGGAAGCTATCATGTCTGGGTACAGACATCTATAAATGAAAAAGGCTGAGAAGCCTGACTATCTATCAGATCCTGCCGAGGGCACAAGATCGTAGCTGAGGTAACAAGCTAAACGTCGAAGTCCACGTGGAACTACTAGTGAAACTGAAGTCTCTCTGCAAAAACATAAAATAGGCAAACGTGAGTACAAATATACCCAGCAAGACTTACATCAGAACTAACTACATATGCATCATTTTCAACAAGGGGATGGTGGGGTTTAACTGCAGCAAGCCAGCTTTGACTCGGTGGCTATCCTAAACTACGACTGCAAGCGACTCTTTTGAGGTGGCGCACACGAGTCCACATATTCACCATATCAATACACCACTATGGATCCGCTCCCGTCTCCCTACGAGAACGCCATCCATAGCACTCACGCTTATCTTGCGCATTTTAAAGTATCCACTTTCACTTGTCTATGAACTGATATAAGCAATCCAGAAGTCCTTTTCCGCGGACACGGCTATTCGAATAGATGATGTTAACCCTGCAGGGGTGTACTTCTTCATACATGTTTCCACCACTTAGCGTCTGCACACGACATGTGCTCGGCAGACTTAAAGCGAAAGCCGACGTGGGTGTAGACCACGACCTACCTAAACACTCAAGTCTCTAGTCCAGGTTTATCGCCTATTCGGGTTCCATCCATGAGGAGATCCGGCCGGAGTTTCGCTCACAGCCCCAAACGATGTGAACAGGGTTCCCGAGATACCAAACGGGCATCCGGTACACCGTGCCACGTACCTACCACATCACAGCCCACCCCTACGGTCAGCGCTGTCCACGGCCTCCAGTAAGCTACAAACACCAGAAACTACTTGCAACTCCTGGACAGAGGACTAGGGTGAATAAGAAGTCGAGCGGGGTCATATTTCAGGGCCCAATGCATGGTAGTAGCTGAATCATGGATCACAAACGCAGAACTCAGTTCCTAAGGACGGCTTCAATGAGACAACCCACCATGTACTCCTACATGGCCTCTCACCGACACCTTTTACCAAATCGTGTTCACACACTTAGCTCACACATAGTAGGACATGTTCACACACCTCTGATTCATCCTCGATGAATCAGACTTGACTCAACTCTAAGCAGTAGCAGGCATGACAAACAAGCATGAATGAGTAGGCACATCAGGGCTCAAACAACTCCTACTCATGCTAGTGGGTTTCATCTATTTACTGTGGCAATGACAGGTCATGCAAAGGATAAAGGGGTTCAGCTACCGCAGCAAGTAACAGATGAATCGGTGTTGTCCTAATGCAGTAAAAGAGAGCAGGAGCGAGAGAGTAGGATTGTATCAGAATGAACAAGGGGGTTTTGCTTGCCTGGCACTTCTGAAGATAACATTGAGTCTTCATCAGTGTCAACGATCACATCATCGGTATCACGTCTATCGAGAGGGGACAAATACCGGCAACACAGAAGGGAACACAATCAATGCAATGCACAATATGATGCATGATCATGACATGGCAAAATGAATGTGTTTTGGGCTAATGTAACTAGCAACAGATTAAATGAAGTTGGTTTGAATACAAGATTCAAATTCAAACTCCATATGTGATTATTCAAATGCCATTTAATTGATTTGTGCTAAACAGCAGCTATAAGTTGTTCTAACATGCATGAAAATGGTACAGATGGATTCCTTGAATTTTTCTGATAATTTTTCATATATAAATTATTTAATTTGGAGTTACGGTTGAATTTCTATGATTTTTAGAAGTTTTAGGCATTTTCTGGAATTAATAAATCATTTAAGAATTATTTAAATTCCAGAAAACATTTACTGCGTCAGCAGTGCGTCACCGTGACGTCAGCAGGTCAACAGACGCTGCTGCTGGTCAAACCTGACGTGTGGGGGCCACACGTCAGTGACACAGGGTTGTTTAACTCACTGACAGGTGGGACCGGTCAACGGCCACGTCAGCTAGGTCAACTCCGACGCGTGGGGCCATTGTGGTTAACTTAAACTAAACAGGGATTAAACCGTGGTTAGTTAAGGGCGTGGGGCCCATATGTCATCGACACGCGACACTGACTAAACGCAATTAGCACCTAAGCTAATGGTGCCACGTCAGCCACCGGAGACCAGCCGGCGGCGACCACAGGACACGGCGGGGGCACGCCGGACTTACGCTAGAGGCGTCAGCTTGGCGCGCTGAGGGCACCAGGGGATGGCCCTTGCTCTCGCGCATCCAGAGGACCAAGTGGGAGGTCGTGGGGTCGCCGGAACTCATGCCGGCGACGAGCTTTGGCGGCGATGGTGTTCGGTGGTGCTCGGGCGCGTCGCTACGGTGCATCAGTGAGCAAATGGAGAGGCTGGGCAGCACCTGCTAGACATGGGGAGCACTAAGAGCAGCACAGTGAGGCCAGGGGAGCACGGAGGCTATGCGTGCAGCAGCAATGGCGGACGGTGGCTTCGGTGCTCGTGGGGAACGGTGCTACGGCACGGAGGAGAGCATGCTGAGTTAGGGGAGAAGGTCAGTGGCTCACGGCGATGACGAGGGGACGCTCGGCGAGGTCGGGGACGGTCCGGAGCCGACGAATTTGACGAAGATGGCCGGCGGTCCCGAGGTTGAAGAAGACATCGAGGGCGGTGTTGCGGCACGTCCGGGGCCTCGTGGCTTGTTGAGGAGGTAGAGGACGAAGTGGCAGAGTTTCTGGGCGCGTCGGTGAGGCGTGGGGTGGCCGGTGGCCGTGGTGGCAGCGAACGGCGGCGGCGGGTGCGCTCGGGTGTGGCGCGGCAGAGAGCAGAGGAGGGGGGGAAGAAGCACGGGAGGGAGTGAGAGGGGTCCAGGGGGTGGCGTGGCGCTGCGGGAGACGTCCCGGGGGAGGAGGAGGCAGCCAGGCAGGGAGGAGCTGGCCTCCTCGGCCGCGCGCGTGCAAGCACGCAGCTGCTCCCACTGGCAAGAGGAAGACGACAGGAGGGGAAGTGGAGATGGGCTGGGCCGTGCTGCTGGGCCAGGTGGGCTACCAGGTGAGCGCCAGGTAGTCCTTCTCTCTCTTTCTATTTCTGTTTTTATTTATCTATTTTGTTCTGTGTTGTTTTAGTTTAGTAAAATACTAAACCATTTTATAAAATCCTGAAAATAGTTATGTGGCTAGAGTTAAAATATACCAAACCACATAAAATGTTCCAGTAATTATTGGACATATATTATTTATATATCAAATATATATCCAATGCAAATAGCTATTTATTTAATTCAAAGGCCCAAAATAATTAACTCTGAGATACCAAAAATATTGTTTTGAGTTTTACCTCTTTGCAATATTTTCAGAGACTAAGAGGAACATTTTCTTGGACTTCTTTGAGGAGATTTTAATGTTGATCATTTTTAGAAGGTTTCTGAGGCTTTAAAAATTCCTCAATTCAAATTTCATTTGAATTAAAACATGATACTCACATGAGGTCTAGCCTAGTGCATAACAGGACCAGGGATGTGACAACTCACCCCCACTAAACAAAAATCTCGTCCCGAGATTCAAGCGTAGGGTAGGGTGAAGGGGAAACGCAAACTAGCACAATCTTCACGATCCAGGGTGCACTTTATCAAAGCGTTGATTCGATCACCATCTTTTTCTCGAAGTCTTGCTCTGAGAACTCCAACTAACATGACAACGAGAGGAAAGGAAAGATCCTAAAAGAATGGTTCTTCTCGAAGGTCGAACAACTCAGGATTAACTCACGGAATGAGACATAGCAACATCTCTCGAGCTGAGAGGCGAAGCACACATCCATAGCAATGGAGTGAAGCAGATGACGAAGGTTCACTAGGTAGACCACAATTTCACGCTTAAGAAGGTGGTAATCGATTGTCAACGTAGCGAGGAGTTGAGTTGCCATGATACCATAACGATACACCTTAGGGAAGGTGACTCGTAGAGATATCCCCTTAAGTGGCAAAAAGAATTACTTTTGATTCAGAGATCATTGAAACTCTTTAAACCAGCCTAAGGCAATTCTCGAGCGATCATTTGGAGGGGGTCGGTAGAATGGCATACTCGGACTTGGATGATGTGGATTACCTTGTTGAAGACAACGTAATGGATGAATTTGCTTACCACCGGAAATGGAAGAGACCCGTGGTAGAATGGCACATTGGCGGTGCAAGCTGGGAACAAAATGCAAATGCTGGGAATGATTCTGGTAACTGGGGAAGAACCCAACAATAAAGAGTGAATTCACTGTTGGAGTGGTTATAGCATAACCGAAGAATCTGGGGCAATCCCAGCTAGTGCCGATGATAAGACGTAGCGCTTGTGCGTGCTCTCAAGAACTTAAGCATTTCCACATTCATCAAGGTTTTACCAACATCCGTGTCAAGGGTCCGGTAGCACAACTTACTACCATGATGAATGGTGATGGAGGATGCAGATGCAAAGGAAGATAACACTTTCTCAGTTTTCACCTTAGCGAGGCCAAGGAAACAAAATCTGGATGATCGACCGAGAGACATTTAGCACTCCGCTTCTAATGTTCTCCTTGACGTGCTAGTGTATCCCATTCATAGATATGGTTTGATAACTAGAACATCAAGTAAAAGGTCGAACTTCGGGAACACAATAATCATAAGGCACAACTAGGAAGTAAATCCTACGAAGTCCTTATGGGAAGGTGGCCAACTGCTTCAATCAAGATACCACAATAATAGGTCCTTCGGCTGGGTGGTGCTGGCCACGACATCCACTTTACCGGTTATCGAGGGACCAATATTATAGTTCTTGGGAAATGTTCCAAACCATCATATCTGCCTGAGATTCAGATCTGGTTGGTGTCAGGATATTCCAGACTCATCGAGTCTAGGAAGAAAATGAAAGTTTGCAACACAAATCGACGAGATGACGTTGCGGGATTCTCGGGAGATGAACTACGATAGCAAGCTCCAAAACATGAGCTGGTTCTGCTACAAACATGTGAACATGTTGTCCAAGACAAGCATGACCACAAAGTAGTCTTATAATAAAACACTACCGAATTCAGGAGGGGAACCATCATCGAGGATATCGAAGTCCTTGCATAAGGTATACTCTTAAGAAGGAACTTCTTCTCCTTGAACAATTCAATCAGTGGCTTGGTGTGCTAGGGACACATATAGATTGAAGGTTGCAAGTCTTCAAACCACAGAATTCTTCGCACGTGTGCATGACTGATTTGGAATGATTCCAAGAAAACAACATTGACTTTCTCGAATCCACGGCGGCAACTTGCATCAGATGCACATGAATTAAAGTAAGTCACTACCTTCATCCAAACATATGCTTCATGAGCTAGCATGAACAAATGCTTTCAAAAATTTCCAACACTAGCTTAATGTTCAACAAAATTATGGAGGAGATAAGGATGTTGTCAATGGGCTCAACAACAATTCATCTAGGTTTCCTTTTAAAAGGAATTCCATAGTTAAGTGAACACGGTGATAGCATTGGTCAGACCAAAGATATAACGGTGTATGCTCGAGGAATCAACCACGAGTAAGACAACATTACGAGCATCGTTGGTACTGATTTGATTTGACGATAGCCCACACTCAAATCAAAGGATTGATAAGACAATAGGTCCAGCAACTGATCACAAGGACCAATCGATGAAGATATCATCTTTCTTCAACACACACTACACAAGAATATCCCTCTGGAACGAACTAAGTCAGACAAGCTTTTATCTTCCAACTCTCCAAGTTTTTGTCTAGCTTAACCAACTAGCTCAGGGATATCTAACACCGATTCTTGGAGAGAAGGTGGTTCACAAGAAACCAACTTGGTCATGAACTCAACATAGCGGTCAGGTGACAACCCGGTAACACCTCCAAGAAGATATTTGGAAAGTCACGAACCACCGGTGTGTTACTAAGCTCGAGAACAATCTTGCTTTTGAGGGCAAGACGATATGATCAAATGAGTGAGGACTTGACAAGACCCTAACTCATCAATCGAAGGGTGCATCGAAATAAGGACTAGGTAGCACGATCAGTCTTAGAAGGATGATTCGAAAACCAACATACTAAGAATGAAATTATTATCCTTTAACTACCCAGCAACAGAGTTGCTAGCAGTATTGATTTCACACACCATGATTCATTTGTCGGCATTCCGGTGACAATAACACAGGAACCGAGGAATGAACAATGATGGCAAGAAGTATCACTGTACCAAGAGTTCATAGGATGGTGTGCAATTCCTATAACAATCTCGATATAAAATATGTAATACTCCAAGGTAGAGCAGAACAAAAGCTGGAGTAGCAATTTGATCTGCGGAATACAACTACTTTGACCCAATCCTAGATATGGATGAGATACTAGAGTTTGTTTCTCCAAGTCATTCCGAAATAGAATGGCCTGACGGACCACAAGGGTAATAGGCATCGACGAACGAATGCACGCATACTCTTGACTATCAATTGATAGACGAGGGTCAGAAGACAACTAAAGAGGGACAACTCAAAGGAACATACGATTTTCTGAGTTGTGGATGCACGGTTTAGCATGTCGAACGAATTCCACATATTTCTTCCGGATAACCCATGCAGAAAGGTAGAACTGGCAGAGTCACAATGTAGAATCGAGAACCCATCGAGAGCACTCTGATTGTGATCTTTCGATCAGCGAGGAACATCTGCCATAAGCGGTTCATAGTATTTGGAGGAAAGGAATACCACGAACATCGAGGACTAATGCAAAGGTTACTAATAACCTAAAGGAACGAGCAAAACTATCAACATGAAGCAAGTAGGGTGAATCTCGGGTTCAAAACCCAGGGATAGAATACCTACTACTAAATGGCATCACGGGATGCTTTCGATAATGACGGCCAGAATCATCACACCGGGACACAAAACATTGCTAGATTACTAGGTGACTCCCTAAAACACCTAGGGTCATAATAATAGCTCCAACATATATGTCAAGGCAATAATTACCTCAACACACCGATTAGTGTGGTTAATCTGGCCCATGGAAACATCGGAAACAGAAGGAAGGGATTTGCAAATGCATCGGACTATTTAGAAACCTGGGATGACTCGGACAGCATAACGGCTGTAAATGCTCAGAAAAGATTTGAGACATTCACAAAAATGGTGGCATAACCACTCAGAAGCACAATATCAAGGTTTCGAGATCAACAATTTAACATACGGAAGTAATAGGAACTGAAACGAGGCTTAAGTCCAACAATCTATAAGTCTACGGATTAGTAACACGTGATCCTAATAGAAAGAAGAGATAGCCTAGTTCTTAATCCCCGTAGAAGAGAAGATGATGACTCAGATCAGAAGGCCATGAGGTATAAGGAGTAAAAGAGCCTTACGTTCCATCCCACAATCAATTCCCTTATATAACTAAAGAATTTCTAGACTCAACTTCGACCAGTTTGGCTTGGTAATCCTACAGGCAACCTGGCTCTGATACCAACGCTGTCAGGACCCCGACTCGATGTCACATCGATCTAGCCGGTAACACTTCATATCACTTTGCGGCCTCACGCACGGTGTTCCCACGGGTGTCGCCTTACCTTTGCCCGGGACCGTTTGCGCCTTTTGGCTCACGTATATGATAGTGTCGCTAGCATCTATATGATAAAGAGCCCGGGCTGACATGACTAGTCGTAAACCCAAAGTGGCACAGACTTACAGGGACAGGCATCCATGACCCAGCTTCGAACGTGTCGGTCATCAGCAAGTGGGTCCGGGCTGTAGCACTGGGCTAGCAGGACTCCGGTAAACCGGGCTGTAGCGGGCTAACAGGACTCCGGTACTCAAAGCGTGACATTTCCCCGAAGGGACAGACACAGGAACGAAGAAGGACACATGCCGGCCAGCCTAAGTGTTCCGGAGCAGTAGCAAGCTACCATGGCTCAGTGGAAGCACTAGGAGACATTTCCCGGTAAGAGAGGCTACTAAAGATAAACAACTAGATGGTCAGATCCCACACATACCAAGCATTTCAATAGCATACACACAATATGCTCGATATGTGCAATACAACATGGCATCACAAAATGACTCTACGACTCAAGTAATTTATTCAATAGGCTCCGAGGAGCGAGACATTACAAACATGGGTCTCACGACCCAACAATCAGAGCATACAAGTCAAAGCACAAGCGGAGGCTATCATGTCTGAGTACAGACATCTATAAATGAAAAAGGCTGAGAAGCCTGACTATCGTTCAGATCCTGCCGAGGGCACAAGATCGTAGCTGAGGTATCAAGCTAAACGTCGAAGTCCAAGCGGAACTACTAATGAGACTGAAGTCTCTCTGCAAAACATAAAATATGCAAACGTGAGTACAAATGTACCCAGCAAGACTTACATCAGAACTAACTACATATGCATCATTATCAACAAAGGGATGGTGGGGTTTAACTGCAGCAAGCCAGCTTTGACTCGGTGGCTATCCTAACTACGACTGCAAGTAACTCTTTTGAGGTGGCGCACACGAGTCCACATATTCACCATATCAATACTCCACTATGGAATCGCTCCCGTCTCCCTACGAGAACGCCATCCATAGCACTCACGCTTATCTTGCGTATTTTAGAGTATCCACTTTCACTTGTCTATGAACTGATATAAGCAACCCAGAAGTCCTTTTCCGCGGACACGGCTATTCGAATAGATCATATTAACCCTACAGGGGTGTACTTCTTCACACACGCTCTCACCACTTACCGTCGTTTACACGACATGTACTCGGCAACCTTCAAGCGGAAGCCCAACGTGGGTGTCGGCCACGACCTACCTAATCACCTAAGTCTCTAGTCCAGGTTTATCGCCTATTCGGGTTCCATCCATGAGGAGATCCGGCCGGAGTTTCGCTCACAGCCCCAAACGTTGTGAACAGGGTTCCCGAGACACCAAACGGGCGCCCGGTACACCGTGCCACGTGCCTACCGCATCACAGCCCACCCCTACGGTCAGCGCTGCGCACGGCCTCCAGCATACTACAAACACCAGAAACTACTTGCAACTCCTGGACAGAGGACAAGGGTGATTAAGAAGCCGAGAGGGTCCATTGGTTTCGGGCCCAATGCGTGGTAGTAGCTGAATCATGGATCACAAACACAGAACTCAGTTCCTGAGGACGGCTGCAATGAGACAACCCACCATGTACTCCTACATGGCCTCTCACCGCTACCTTTACCAAATCGTGTTCACACACTTAGCTCACACACAGTAGGACATGTTCACACACCTCTGATTCATCCCCGATGAATCAGACCTGACTCAACTCTAAGCAGTAGCAGGCATGACAAACAAGCATGAATGAGTAGGCACAACAGGGCTCAAACAACTCCTACTCATGCTAGTGGGTTTCATCTATTTACTGTGGAATGACAGGTCATGCAGAGGATAAAGGGGTTCAGCTACCGCAGCAAGTAACAGATGAATCGTTGTTGTCCTAATGTAGTAAAAGAGAGCAGGAGCGAGAGAGTGGGATTTTATCGGAATGAACAAGGGGGTTTTGCTTGCCTGGCACTTCTGAAGATAACATTGAGTCTTCATCAGTGTCAACAATCACATCATCGGTATCACGTCTATCGAGAGGGGACAAATACCGGCAACACAGAAGGGAACACAATCAATGCAATGCACAATATGATGCATGATCATGACATGGCAAAATGAATGTGTTTTGGGCTAATGCAACTAGCAACAGATTAAATGAAGTTGGTTTGAATACAAGATTCAAATTCAAACTCCATATGTGATTATTCAAATGCCATTTAATTGATTTGTGCTAAACAGCAGCTATAAGTTGTTCTAACATGCATGAAAATGGTACAGATGGATTCCTTGAATTTTTCTGATAATTTTTCATATATAAATTATTTAATTTGGAGTTACGGTTGAATTTCTATGATTTTTAGAAGTTTATACAATTTTCTGGAATTTCCTGAATATTTATAAAATGAACTAAATTCCAGAAAAGGAATATTGCGTCAGCATGGCGTAAGGCTGAGGTCAGCAGGTCAACTGGGTCGCCCAGAGTCAAACCTGACGTGTGGGGGCCACACGTCAGTGACACAGGTTAGACAGGGGGGGTTAGTTTAGTTTAATTAAAGATTAGGGGCACTAGGGCCCACATGTCAGTGTCAGGGGGTTAGCTTAGGTGGTGATTAGCTTAAACTAATCACCTGATGGCGGGGGCCCACCTGTCATAGACCCAGGGGAGGTCAAACCCCTGGTCAAACGACTCAATCCCGCCGGCGTTGAGTCGCCGGCGAGGCCGAGGCGGCGGAGGCCTTCGGGTTTCTTGCTCCGGCGACCAAATGGCCGGCGGAGGGCATCTACGGAATGCCCAGGCTCGCACGCATCTAACAGGGCAAACGGGAGAAGCTAGGGCGGCCGTAATCCTCGCCGGCGTCGAGCTCAGCGGCTGCCGGACCTCGGGCGTTGACGGGAACGGCGCTACGGTGCACAAGAGGGGAAACGGAAGGGCGCTGCGGCCTCCTGGGGTTGCGGTGAGCATGACGGTGGGCTCGGGAGCGAGCTGCGGTGGCTGTGGCCACGGCCACACCATGGCCGGCGGCGAGAAGCTCTCGGCCGCGGTGGATAACCTAGCTACGGCGCGCGAACGACGAAACAGAGAGGGGGAAACGGACGGAGAGCTCACGTAGACCCTGTAGAGGTGGACGGCGAGCTTGAGGGAGGCCGGACGGGGGCGGATTTGACGGCGGCGATCCGCGGTGGCCGAGGAGGGGAACGGCGAAGCTGGCAGCATCCAGGGCTTCCGGAGGGCCGTGGATCGGTGGGGAGGAAGAGGGGGTCGAGGCGGAGCCTTTGAGCGCATCGGCGAGGCTAGGGGGTGGCGGTGGCCGCGAGGGAGCTCGTCGGTGGCGGCGGCTCCGTTCGGGCGAGTGAGGGAGAGAGGAAGCAGAGGAGGGGGGAGAGTTCGGGAGAGTGAGGGAGTTCCAGGGGGGTGGCGTGGCACGCATGGAGGCGTCCGGGGTGTCGAGGTGGAGCGGCAAGCAGGAGGTGGCCGGGGCGTGCGCCGGCGTGCGTCGGCCACGCGCCTGTGCCTACTGGCGCGAGGAGGAAGGCGACAGGGGGGGGGAAGTGGAGATGGGCTGGGCCGTGCTGCTGGGCCAGGTGGGCTACCAGGTGAGCGCCAGGTAGTCCTTCTCTCTCTTTCTATTTCTGTTTTTATTTATCTATTTTGTTCTGTGTTGTTTTAGTTTAGTAAAATACTAAACCATTTTATAAAATCCTGAAAATAGTTATGTGGCTAGAGTTAAAATATACCAAACCACATAAAATGTTCCAGTAATTATTGGACATATATTATTTATATATCAAATATATATCCAATGCAAATAGCTATTTATTTAATTCAAAGGCCCAAAATAATTAACTCTAAGATACCAAAAATATTGTTTTGAGTTTTACCTCTTTGCAATATTTTCAGAGACTAAGAGGAACATTTTCTTGGACTTCTTTGAGGAGATTTTAATGTTGATCATTTTTAGAAGGTTTCTGAGGCTTTGAAAATTCCTCAATTCAAATTTCATTTGAATTAAAACATGATGCTCACATGAGGTCTAGCCTAGTGCATAACAGGACCAGGGATGTGACAACTCACCCCCACTAAACAAAAATCTCGTCCCGAGATTCGAGCGTAGGGTAAGGTGAAGGGGGAACGCAACTAGTACAATCTTCACGATCCAGGTTGCACTTCATAGGAACGTTGATTCGATCACCATCATTGTCTTGAAGTCTTGCTCTGAGAAATCCTGTCAACATGACATGGAGGGAAGAAGGAGACTCTAGAAGGGTCGATCTTCTCGAAGATCGAACAACTCACGGAATGAGACATAGGACCATCTCTCGGGTTGAGACACGAGATACACATCAAGAGGGGTGGAAAGAAACGGATGACGAAGGTTCACTAGGTGGACAACAATTCCACACTTAAGAAGGTGGTAAACGATTGTCCACGTAGCGAGGAGTTGAGTTGCCATGATACCACGACGAAACATCCTGGAGGAGGGTGATTCGTAGATTATTTCCTTAAGTGGCAAAAAGAATTACCTTTGATTCAGAGATCATTGAAAACCTTTATACCAGCCTAAGGCAATTCTCAAGCGATCGTTTGGTGGGGGTCAGTAGAATGGCATACTCGGACTTGGATGATGTGGATTACCTTGTTGAAGACAACGCAATGGATGAATTTGCTTATCACCGGAAATGGAAGAGACCCATGGTAGAATGGCACATTGGCGGTGCAAACTGGGAACAAAATGCAAATGATGGGAATGATTCTAGTAACTGGGGAGAGGCTCAACAATAGAGAGTTATCCCACTATTGGAATGGTTATAGCATAACCGAGGAAACTGAGAGCGCTATACAGTTAATGCCGACGATCAAACCTAGCACTTGCGCGTGCTCTCAAGAACTTGAGCAATTCCATAATCATCAAGGTTTTACCAACATCCGTGTCAAGGGTCCGGTAACACAACTTACTACCATGATGAATGGTGATGGAGGATGCAGATGCAAAGGAAGATAACACCTTCTCAGATTTCACCCTTGGCAGGGCCAAGGAAATAAAATCTGGATGATCGACCGAGAGACATTTAGCACTCCGCTTCTAATGTTCTCCTTGACGTGCTAGTGTATCCCATTCATAGATATGGTTTGATAACTAGAACATCAAGTAAAAGGTCGGACTTCGGGAACACAAAAATCCATAGGGGCAACTAGGAAGTAAACCCTACGAAATCCTTATGGGGAGGTGGCCAACTTCATCAATCAAGATATTATAATAACAGGTCTTCCGGCTGGGTGTGTTGGCCACGACATCCACTTTACCGGTTATCGCGCGACCAATATTATAATTCTTGGGAAATATTCCAACCATCATATCTGCCTGAGATTCAGATCTGGTTGGTGTCAGGATATTCCAGACTCATCGAGTCTAGGAAGAAAAATGAAAGTTTGCAACACAAATCGACGAGATGGCGTTGCGGGATTCTCGGGAGATGAACTACGATAGCAAGCTCCAAAACATGAGCTGGTTCTGCTACAAACATGTGAACACGCTGTCCCAGACAAACATGACCACGTGGTAGTCTTATAATAAAACACTACCGAGTTCAGGTGGGGGAACCATCATTAATGACATCGAAGTCTCCACGCGTGGAAGTCCAAAGAGTTCACCTTGGACAGACTCCTTTATCTTTGAACAACTCAATCAGTGGCTTGGTGTGCTCGGAACACATATGGAATGAAGGTTGCAAGTCTCCAGACCACAGAATACTTCGCACGTATGCATGACTGACTTGGGATGATTCCAGAGGAAGCAAAACTAACTTTCTCAAATCCACGGCGGCAACTTTCACCAAATGCACGTGTATAAGAGGAAGTCACTCCTTTCATCAAACAAATACTTCATGAGTTAGCATGAAGAAATGCTTTCAAAAGTTTCCAACACTAGCTTAATGTTCAACAAAATCATGGAGGAGATAAGGATGTTGTCAATGGGCTCAACAACAATTCTTCCGGGTTTCCTTTTAAAAGGAATTCCATAGTTAAGAGAACAAGTGTTAGCATTGGTCAGACCCAAAAGATATAATGGTGTATGCTCGAGGGATCAACCACGAGTAAGACAACATTACGAATATCGTTGGTTCTGGTCTGATTGGATGATAGCCCATACTCAAATTATAGATGGGGTAAGACAATAGGTCCAACAACTGATCACAAGGACCAATTAATGAAGATATCATCTTTCTTCAACACACACACATACACAGAAAGATATCCCTTAACATGAACTAAGTCAGACAAGCTTTTATCTTCCAACTCTCCAAGTTGTTGTCTAGCTTAACCAACTAGCTCCGGGATATCCATCACAGATTCTTGGAGAAAGGGTGGTTCACAAGAACCCGACTTGATCACGAGCTCAACATAGCAGTCAGGTGACAACCTGGTAATACTTCCGAGAAGATATTCGGAAAATCACGAACCACCGGTATGTTACTAAGCTTGAGAACAATCTCGCTTTTGAGGGCAAGACGATATGATCAAATGAGTGAGGACATGACAAGATCCTAACTCATCAATCGAAGGGTGCACCGAAATAAGGACTAGGTAGCACGATCAGTCTTAGAAGGATGATTCAAAAACCAACATACTAAGAATGAAATTATTATCCTTTAACTACCAAGCAACGAGGTTGCTGGGAGTATTGATTTCACACATCACAATTCATTTGTCGGTATTCCGGTTGCATCAACACGAGGGCCGAGGAATGACTAATGATGGTGAGAAGTATCACTATACCAAGAGTTCATAGGATGGTGTGCAATTCCTATAACAATCTCGATATAGAATAAGGTAATACTCCAAGGTAGAACAGAACCAAAAGCTGGATTGGCATTTGATCTGCGGAATACAACTACTTTGACCCAATCCTAGATATGGATGAGGTACTGGAGTTTGTTTCTCCTAGTCATTCCGCGATAGAATGGCTTGACGGACCACAAAAGTAGTAGGCATCGATAAACGAACGCACGCATACTCTTGACTATCAATTGATAGACGAAGGTCAGTAGACAACTAAAGAGGGACAACTCAAAGGAACATATAACTTTCTGAGTTGTGGATGCATAGACTAGTATGTCGAACCAAGTTCAACATAATTCTTCCGGATAACCCATGCAGAAGGGTTGAGCTGGCAGAGTCACAATATAGCATGGAGAACTCATCGACAACACTCTTGTTGTCATCTTTTGGTTCAGAAGAACTCCTGCCAAGAATGGTTCATGGTAATTGGAAGAAGGATGTACCACGAACCTCGAGGACTATCGCAAAGATTACTACTATCCTAAAGGGACTAGCAAACACTATCAACATGAAGTAAGTAGAGTGAATCTCGGGTTCAAGAACCCAGGAATAGAATGCCTACTAACTAAATGGCATCACAGGATGCTTTCGATAATAAAGGCCAGAATCTTCACACTGGGAACACAAAACGTTGCTAGATTACTAGGTGACTCCCTAAAACACCTAGGGTCATAATAATTATTCCAACATATATGTCGAGGCAATAAAGTACCTCAACTCACTAATTTGTGTGATTAATCTGACCAAAGGCACATCGGAAACAGAAGGAAGGGATTTGCAAATGCATCGGACTATTTAGAAACCTGGGATGACTCCGATAGCATAACGGCTGTAAATGCTCAAAGGATTGGAGACATGCTACAAAATGGTGGCATAGCCACTCAGAAGCACAATATCAAGGTTTCGAGATCAACAATTAACATACGGAAGTAGAAACTGAACTCAAGCTTACAACCATCAATCCTACAAGTCTGCAGATTAGTAACACGTGATCCTGATAGAAAGAAGAGATAGCCTAGTTCTTAATCCCCGTAGGAAAGATAAGATGACTCAGATCAGAAGGGCATGAGGTAAAGGAGTAAAAAGAGCCTTACGTTCCATCCCACAATCAATTCCCTTATATAACTAAAGAATTTCTAGACTCAACTTCGATCAGTTTGGCTTGGTAATCCTACAGGCAGTCAAGCTCTGATACCAACGCTGTCAGGACCCCGACTCAATGCCACATCGATCTAGCATGTAACACCTCATATCACTTTGCGGCCTCACGCACGGTATTCCCACGGGTGTCGCCTTACCTTTGCCCGGGACCGTTTGCGCCTTTTGGCACACGTATATGACAGTGTCGCTAGCATCCATATGATAAGGAGCCCGGGGCTGACATGGCTAGTCGTAAACCCAAAGTGGCACAGACTTACAGGGACAGGCATCCATGACCCAGCATCGAACGTGTCGGTCATCAGCGAGTGAATCCAGGCTGTAGCACTGGGCTAGCAGGACTCCGGTGAACCGGGCTGTAGCGGGCTAACAAGACTCCGGTATTCATCGCGTGACATTTCCCCGAAGGGACAGACACAGGAACGAAGAAGGACACATGCCGGCCAGCCTAAGTGTTCCGGAGCAGTAGCAAGCTACCATGGCTCGGTGGAAACACTAGGAGACATTTCCCGATAAGAGAGGCTACTAAAGATAAACAACTAGATAGTCAGATCCCACACATACCAAGCATTTCAATAACATACACACAATATGCTCGATATGTGCAAACACAACATGGCATCACAACATGACTCTACGACTCAAGTAATTTATTCAATAGGCTCCGAGGAGCGAGATATTACAAACAGGGGTCTCATGACCCATCATTCAGAGCATACAAATCAAAGCACAAGCGGAAGCTATCATGTCTGGGTACAAACATCTATAAATGAAAAAGGCTGAGAAGCCTGACTATCTATCAGATCCTGCCGAGGGCACAAGATCGTAGCTGAGGTAACAAGCTAAACGTCGAAGTCCACGTGGAACTACTAGTGAGACTGAAGTCTCTCTGCAAAAACATAAAATAGGCAAACGTGAGTACAAATGTACCCAGCAAGACTTACATCAGAACTAACTACATATGCATCATTTTCAACAAGGGGATGGTGGGGTTTAACTGCAGCAAGCCAGCTTTGACTCGGTGGCTATCCTAAACAACGACTGCAAGCGACTCTTTTGAGGTGGCATACACGAGTCCACATATTCACCATATCAATACACCACTATGGATCCGCTCCCGTCTCCCTACGAGAACGCCATCCATAGCACTCACGCTTATCTTGCGCATTTTAAAGTATCCACTTTCACTTGTCTATGAACTGATATAAGCAATCCAGAAGTCCTTTTCCGCGGACACGGCTATTCGAATAGATGATGTTAACCCTGCAGGGGTGTACTTCTTCATACATGTTTCCACCACTTAGCGTCTGCACACGACATGTGCTCGGCAGACTTCAAGCGAAAGCCGACGTGGGTGTAGACCACGACCTACCTAAACACTCAAGTCTCTAGTCCAGGTTTATCGCCTATTCGGGTTCCATCCATGAGGAGATCCGGCCGGAGTTTCGCTCACAGCCCCAAACGATGTGAACAGGGTTCCCGAGATACCAAACGGGCATCCGGTACACCGTGCCACGTACCTACCACATCACAGCCCACCCCTACGGTCAGCGCTGTCCACGGCCTCCAGTAAGCTACAAACACCAGAAACTACTTGCAACTCCTGGACAGAGGACTAGGGTGAATAGGAAGTCGAGCGGGGTCATATTTCAGGGCCCAATGCATGGTAGTAGCTGAATCATGGATCACAAACACAGAACTCAGTTCCTAAGGACGGCTTCAATGAGACAACCCACCATGTACTCCTACATGGCCTCTCACCGACACCTTTTACCAAATCGTGTTCACACACTTAGCTCACACATAGTAGGACATGTTCACACACCTCTGATTCATCCTTGATGAATCAGACTTGACTCAACTCTAAGCAGTAGCAGGCATGACAAACAAGCATGAATGAGTAGGCACATCAGGGCTCAAACAACTCCTACTCATGCTAGTGGGTTTCATCTATTTACTGTGGCAATGACAGGTCATGCAAAGGATAAAGGGGTTCAGCTACCGCAGCAAGTAACAGATGAATCGGTGTTGTCCTAATGCAGTAAAAGAGAGCAGGAGCGAGAGAGTAGGATTGTATCGGAATGAACAAGGGGGTTTTGCTTGCCTGGCACTTCTGAAGATAACATTGAGTCTTCATCAGTGTCAACGATCACATCATCGGTATCACGTCTATCGAGAGGGGACAAATACCGGCAACACAAAAGGGAACACAATCAATGCAATGCACAATATGATGCATGATCATGACATGGCAAAATGAATGTGTTTTGGGCTAATGCAACTAGCAACAGATTAAATGAAGTTGGTTTGAATACAAGATTCAAATTCAAACTCCATATGTGATTATTCAAATGCCATTTAATTGATTTGTGCTAAACAGCAGCTATAAGTTGTTCTAACATGCATGAAAATGGTACAGATGGATTCCTTGAATTTTTCTGATAATTTTTCATATATAAATTATCTAATTTGGAGTTACGGTTGAATTTCTATGATTTTTAGAAGTTTTTACAAATTTTTGGAATTTCCTGAATATTTATAAAATGAACTAAATTCCAGAAAAGGAATATTGCGTCAGCATGGCGTAAGGCTGAGGTCAGCAGGTCAACTGGGTCGCCCAGAGTCAAACCTGACGTGTGGGGGCCACACGTCAGTGACACAGGTTAGACAGGGGGGGTTAGTTTAGTTTAATTAAAGATTAGGGGCACTAGGGCCCACATGTCAGTGTCAGGGGGTTAGCTTAGGTGGTGATTAGCTTAAACTAATCACCTGATGGCGGGGGCCCACCTGTCATAGACCCAGGGGAGGTTAAACCCCTGGTCAAACGACTCAATCCCGCCGGCGTTGAGTCGCCGGCGAGGCCGAGGCGGCGGAGGCCTTCGGGTTTCTTGCTCCGGCGACCAAATGGCTGGCGGAGGGCATCTACGGAATGCCCAGGCTCGCGCGCATCTAACAGGGCAAACGGGAGAAGCTAGGGCGGCCGTAATCCTCGCCGGCGTCGAGCTCAGCGGCTGCCGGACCTCGGGCGTTGGCGGGAACGGCGCTACGGTGCACAAGAGGGGAAACGGAAGGGCGCTGCGGCCTCCTGGGGTTGCGGTGAGCACGACGGTGGGCTCGGGAGCGAGCTGCGGTGGCTGTGGCCACGGCCACGCCATGGCCGGCGGCGAGAAGCTCTCGGCCGCGGTGGATAACCTAGCTACGACGCGCGAACGACGAAACAGAGAGGGGGAAACGGACGGAGAGCTCACGTAGACCCTGTAGAGGTGGACGGCGAGCTTGAGGGAGGCCGGACGGGGGCGGATTTGACGGCGGCGATCCGCGGTGGCCGAGGAGGGGAACGGCGAAGCTGGCAGCATCCAGGGCTTCCGGAGGGCCGTGGATCGGTGGGGAGGAAGAGGGGGTCGAGGCGGAGCCTTTGAGCGCATCGGCGAGGCTAGGGGGTGGCGGTGGCCGCGAGGGAGCTCGTCGGTGGCGGCGGCTCCGTTCGGGCGAGTGAGGGAGAGAGGAAGCAGAGGAGGGGGGGGAGAGTTCGGGAGAGTGAGGGAGTTCCAGGGGGGTGGCGTGGCACGCATGGAGGCGTCCGGGGTGTCGAGGTGGAGCGGCAAGCAGGAGGTGGCCGGGGCGTGCGCCGGCGTGCGTCGGCCACGCGCCTGTGCCTACTGGCGCGAGGAGGAAGGCGACAGGGGGGGGGAGTGGAGATGGGCTGGGCCGCACAGGAGCTGGGCCGGCTGGCTACCGGGTGAGCGCCAGGTAAGTCCTTCTCTCTCTCTCTTTCATTTCTATTTAATTATGTTTTCTATTTTCTGTAGTTTGTTTTGATTTAGTTTTAGACACTAAACCATTTTATAAAATCCTGGAAATAGTTATGTGGCTAGGACTAAAATATACCAAACCACATAAAATGTTCCAGTAATTATTGGACATATATTATTTATATATCAAATATATATCCAATGCAAATAGCTATTTATTTAATTCAAAGGCCCAAAATAATTAACTCTGAGATACCAAAAATATTGTTTTGAGTTTTACCTCTTTGCAATATTTTCAGAGACTAAGAGGAACATTTTCTTGGACTTCTTTGAGGAGATTTTAATGTTGATCATTTTTAGAAGGTTTCTGAGGCTTTAAAAATTCCTCAATTCAAATTTCATTTGAATTAAAACATGATACTCACATGAGGTCTAGCCTAGTGCATAACAGGACCAGGGATGTGACAGATAATGTGCATGTCATGTTGTTCATATCATCAACCACATCAGTAAGATAAAACAGGAGATGACAAGGTGCAAACGTGGGCTGCTTCACCACACACTGGATTATAGATCCACAAAACCAAGCATACATATAGGGAGTATTAAGTAATGTGCATGGTATGAATAAGAAATTGTGTTTTACAAGTAAAACTTAGAACTTACGATTCTTACGAACATGCATTTTGGTAGAAACAGCAAACTAAACAGCAGTAAATGAGGGGGAGTATGAGAAAATTAAACAGTAGTTGAGGATAAAGGCTTTAGAAGGACTGACTTACATTAACAGTTAACACCGGCTTTATAATGCCCTTCTCCATGTCAAGGGAAGGATAACTCAAGAATTTCAACACATAATCTTCTTCATAAGCATTGCCTGTACTCTACATTTTGTAGAGAGTAATTATAGATATGATAATACTGGAAGGGATAGAGGATAATGAAGATAAGATGCAGATTGATGCTACATAATCAACTACCAATCCCTGGAAGTACAAGCATTATAGGACAAAATGTACTGACAAGAGCAATGGGCTACACTTCTGCACTGGCATTGCTATGTATTCTACTTGTTGGTGAGATTAAATATAGATCTGGTCTTTTTAGTAAATGGTGGGTGTCGGTGTCAAAACCGGCGGATCTCGGGTAGGGGGTCCCGAACTGTGCATCTAGGCGGATGGTAACAGGAGACAAGGGACACGATGTTTTACCCAGGTTTGGGCCCTCTTGATGGAGGTAAAAGCCTACGTCCTGCTTGATTAATATTGATGATATGGGTAGTACAAGAGTGGATCTACCACGAGATCAAGGAGGCTAAACCCTAGAAGCTAGCCTATGGTATGATTGTTGTAATGGTTGTTATCCTACGGACTAAAACCCTCCGGTTTATATAGACACCGGAGAGGGCTAGGGTTACACAGAGTTGGTTACAATGGTAGGAGATCTACATATCCGTATCGCCAAGCTTGCCTTCCATGCCAAGGAAAGTCCCATCCGGACATGGGACGAAGTCTTCAATCTTGTATCTTCATAGTCTTGGAGTCCGGTCGATGATGATAGTCCGGCTATCCGGACACCCCCTAGTCCAGGACTCCCTCAGTAGCCCCCGAACCAGGCTTCAATGACGACGAGTCCGGCGCATATATTGTCTTCGGTGTTGCAAGGCGGGTTCTCCTTCAAATTCCATGTACCTGCCGAACAGTGTCCGGCTCCCTTACAGATGTTGCGCTCCTTGGCTTCCACGCCCGATAATGGCCTTCTTCCACGCGTCGCACGAATGCGAAAAGCCAGGGTATCTTTTATGTTTTACCCCCTAGCTGCGCAAATAATCTGCCTATAAGAGAGGCAGGAATCCAGATCCAAATCATACCATCTTCCTTCCGCGAGTACTCATCGGAGCGCTTCTGACCAAAAATCCATTCCATCATGGACCGTCGACACGGCTCCTCCTCTCGCGCTCCCAGCCCTCCGCCAGGAGATTGGAGGAGATGTTCTGTTCTGCACAGCAAGCTGGTGACGCTCCAAGCGGAGGGATATCTTCCTCCAGCCTTTATGGTCCCGGTTCGAGCCGGGCTGGCTAGCTACAAAGGTGGGAAGCAAGCAGAGGCCACCCCTAGTCCCTCTAAAGGGGAGCGGGTATGCTTCGTCCCCTATCTAATAAGGGGGCTTGGATTTCCTGTACATCCGTTCCTCCGCGGGCTTCTGGAGTTCTACGGACTCCAGCTCCATCACCTAACGCCCGCCTCTATTCTGCATATCGCGGGTTTCGTAGCTCTTTGCGAGCTATTCCTGGGCATCGAGCCCCATTTTGCGCCGTGGAAGAGGCTATTCTGCCTCGTACCCCGCTCTCACGAGGGGTCAATATATCAAGTGGCCAGTGCCGAAATATGGCGCATCGCCGGGACCGGATATCTATCCGGAACCCCTAAGAAGGCATCCAAAGACTAGCCTTCGGAATGGTTTTATATAGAAGACGCTCCACTGCCGGACCCAGTACGGATCGGCCTCCCGGAGTTTAGCAATGCCCCTCTGAAGAAACGCCTAAGTTGGCGCCCGCGGAGCCCTCAACTGGAGGAAGACAAGGGCGTCCATTATTTGATGGGCCGGATAAGGTTGCTGGCCCATTCTGGATTGACCATGATTGGAGTCATGGCCACGTGCATTATGCGGGGGGTGCAGCCGCTGCAATACAGGGGCCACCTTTTGTGGGATTTCAATGGGGAGAATGATGCCACCCGTCATGGCCGCAAAGGGCCGGAATCGGCCGAAGATCTGGTGAAGATTCTTTCCGGCCTGTACAAGGGGGAGAAGGAGGACTTCCTCCAGACGAGCCCATTGAATGGGTTCTCCATGAATAACCCTCGGAGCTGGGTAAGCGGACATTTATTTATCCACGCTTTCAAAGTTAAGTACCTTATTTTATGGTTTGGACGCAAGAACTGCGCCGGACTGTGGAGAGCATACATAGTCCGGCCCCACAACCTGAGGATCCGGGAAGATCCCTTGATCCGGCCTCCGAAGAGGATCCGGACATATAGGTGGAGCTAATTGACGGGGTGTTCCACCAACTCAGTACGAACAACGCTTTAGTTGCCATTACGGCCGACTACCCCGGCTTGTCACCGGCTTCCCAGGTACTTATGACCGAAGTCCTGACACCATTACTCCATCCTTGCGCACCTCTGACCATCGTACACAACGGTGTCTTGTAGGAGGTGCCTTCAAGGCGGGAAGTCGAACCCGCGGCGGCTGACCAACAGAGGTCAGTCCGGCCCCGCAGGCGGAAGAGGGGTGCGGTACGAATCAAAACGTCACCGCAACGGTATAGCTCGCGACCATCATTTAGGACAAAGTCCCTAGGAGGTGTATTAATGCTCATGACTTTTTCAGGAGAAAGCGCGCTCGCCGGACTGTGGACGGAGAGGTTGCCAACCAAGCCTCTGCCAGCCAGGCTCCAACACCTGGTCCGGAGGGGGAGGCGAGCGCAAGGCGCGAGCCGGATACTCCTCCAACGGAGGATGCCGACAGGCTGTCCGCCACCAGGTATGAGGTGGAGAGCGCCATGAACCATAGGCGCCGCCGGACAGTTTTTAGTGACACGTGCTTCTCCCCTGAGGCGTTTAATGCCTTTAACGCGGGAGACGCGCACCTCCGTGCCGCTCGAGATGGTTTGACCAGAGCCACGGAGCAGTATGTAAAAGACATACGGGTAAGAGATTTTAATAGTTGTATATGCCAGTAGCCCCTGAGACTTAAAGTAGTTAGAGTAACTGATTTAAGGATCATTTGATATGCAGGGTCTTACAGAGAAGAATACCCAATTGTCTCAGGAGCTACAAGAGTGCAAGGCCCAACTTGAGGCCGCACTAGCTGCCGCTGAAGGAGGCACAGAGACCCCTTCTGGTAACACATTATTTCGAAAAAGATAAGCGGTGTGCGGCGTATGTATAAGTCTGACAATGATATTGCAGATGTTGCCGGACTTGATCCGGACAAGCAACAACTACTGCGCCAACTGAAGGCCGGCGAGAGGGTGCTGACGAATGTGCAGCAGGAGAGGAACAAACTCCAGGATGCCCACACCCAGCTGGGAGAAGAGCTAAAGGGTGTTCGCGCCGAGCTGTCTGGCTTCGTGAAGGAGAATCAGAGGCTTCGTCGCGGCATCTATAGTAAGTGCTTGAGCGAACAGTTTTGAAAAGAAGAGTTAGGCGAGGAAGTCAATTGACAAAAATATGTCTGTAGGTGCGCTCACAGGTCGCCCTGCGGAGGAAATGCCCATTTCAACGGGTGACCAACTTCTCGAGCTGGTGCAACTGCTCGAACGTGTTTGGCAGGCGATGAATGGCGTCGTCCAGGCCCTGTGGCCATCCGTCTCCCTACCCGAGGGCCTTGGAGAGCTTGCGGAGAAGCTTCAGGGAGCGCGGCAGCGCTTCCGTTTATGGAAAATATCAGCCTGCCGTCAGGGTGCCAGGGAGGCCTGGGCCACGGTGAAGACGCGGTACAAGAAGGTGGATCCAAACCACATGGCTGAGGTCGGACCTGTGGGGCCCGATGGGAAGGAGATCCCTGTGAGCTTAGTGTACGACCAAGTAGAATTGGCCGCTAAGTTTTCCCAACGGGACTGTAAATTAGACAGCCTGTTAGAAGGGATTGAGGAGGAGTACAGTCAATCGATTTGATGCTGTATTTAAAATGACATATAAAATGCCTTCTAGCCGGATTGTAGATCGTTTGTCTTTGCCGACCTTTTCGCTTCGACCTCGGGACCCTAGAGTCCGGAGTGTGTCCGAATACCTTCTCGGTTATGACAAAACTGGGGCATGCATGGAGACCAGGCGTAGGGGTCATTAGTGCTTTATCAGACAAGTGCCCAACTAGTTATGTTATATTACATGGTTAGTAAGAAACATCTTCCAGGGAGAATAGTTCCGTTAAGGGTTCCTTTCCCTGGGAGGCATGCCCTAAAGTGCATGTCCGGACTGCGAAAAGAGCAGGAAAACATCTGGGGGCAGGTAAATAAATAGGTAAAAAATCATCTTTCAAATCACCGACCGAATATTCCCTTAAGAATGCTAGCTTTCGGCTTCACCCAGTCTGAGGTACACATCCGGCTGACCCAGCAGTGACAATCGCAGAGGTGCTCCCTTTACCTCCTAGCCGAACAATCGGGAATGTAGGGGTAAGCACAGGAGCCAGGCAACCCAGCTTGGCCAAAACTTAAGTCATATCGATGCATATAATGGTGAAAAAAAGGTACATGTGGAAGTTTGACACATGTGTTGGGCGTGAAGCCCGTATAATTTAAGCTTCTGTTAAAGAAGCCCCCAGGTATAATGAGTGCGGGTAGCACATCAAGTTTGTGTGAACAATGCGCAAATAGGCCCTCAAGGGTATTTGTTAAAAAAAAGGTGAGAGAAGAGAGAGAAACAAAAGACAGCTGAAGAGTGAAAAAAGTGGACGTAGGGAGGAGACGAACTCTTAGTTCGGCGCTAGGCGTAGAATCTTCGGAGGCGGGCTGCGTTCCATGGGTTCGGCTCGAGTCGGTTGTCCGATGCATTCCACATACGGTATGCTCCGCCGGTCAGGACTTGGTCGATGATGAAGGGACCTTCCCATTTGGGCTTGAGCTTGTCCTTTTTCTTGTCCGGCAGGCGTAGAACTAGTTCGCCAACATTGTAAGTTTTAGCCCGTACTTCTCTGCTTTGATATCTTCGTGCCTGCTGCTGATAAAATGCGGAACGGGCCTTTGCCACATCGCGTTCCTCCTCCAATGCGTCCAAGCTGTCCTGCCGATCCAGCTCGGCTTCTCTTTCTTCGTACATGCGCACTCGAGGTGAGTCATGGATTATGTCGCAGGGCAAAACTGCCTCTGCGCCGTATACCATAAAGAATGGTGTGAATCCGGTAGTACGGTTTGGCGTAGTCCGCAGCCCCCAGAGTACGGAGTCAAGCTCCTCTACCCAGTGCGTGTTAGATTCTGTAAGGGACCGCACTAGTCTGGGTTTGATGCCGCTCATTATCAGACCATTTGCTCGTTCAACTTAACCGTTGGTTTGAGGGTGGTAGACTGAAGCGTAGTCGAGCTTAATGCCCATATTTTTGCACCAGAGTTTGACCTCGTCGGCTGTGAAGTTCGTGCCGTTATCGGTAATGATGCTATGGGGGACGCCATAACGGTGTAGTACCCCGGATATGAAGTCTATCACTGGTCCGGACTCTGCCGTTTTAACTGGCTTGGCCTCTATCCATTTGGTGAACTTGTCCACCATGACCAGTAGGTATTTTTGCTTGTAGGTTCCCCCTTTAAGGGGTCCGACCATGTCAAGCCCCCAGACCGCGAACGGCCAGGTAATGGGTATAGTTTTGAGGGCGGTAGGTGGCATATGGCTCTGATTGGCAAAGAGCTGACACCCGACGCATCTTTGGACTAAGTCCTGAGCATCCGCCCGGGCCGTCAACCAATAAAATCCTGTATGGAAGGCCTTACCTACAAGTGCCCGGGCTGCAGCGTGGTGTCCGCCTAGTTCGGCGTGAATTTCAGCCAGGAGATTTCGCCCTTCCTCTTCGGAGATGCACCTTTGAAGGACTCCGGTTGTGCTTTTCTTATAAAGTTCTCCCTCATGGACCTTGTAGGCTTTAGATCGCCGAACTATGCAGCAGACCTCATTTTGGTCTTCAGGAAGTTCCTGCCTGATTAAGTAGGCTAGGAATGGTTCCGTCCACGGGGCAATTACCGTCATTATTTCATCAGCTGAACCGCCGATTATGTCAGATTGTTCTGTGTTGGGTGGCGCGGTTGTTTCCGGGTTGTTATTTCCGGACTCCTCTTCCCATGGTACGGATGGCTTAAAGAGCCGTTCCAGGAAGATGTTTGGAGGGACAGCGTCGCGTTTCGCGCCAATGCGTGCCAACACGTCGGCTGCTTGATTATTATCCCGGGCTACGTGGTGGAATTCGAGTCCTTCGAACCGAGCTGACATTTTTAGGACAGCGTTGCGATAGGCTACCATTTTCGGATCCTTGGTGTCAAAGTCTCCATTTACTTGGAATATTGCAAGTTTTGAATCCCTGCGCACCTCTAGGCGTTGAATGCACATGGAGATTGCCATCCGAAGACCATGTAGGAGGGCCTCGTATTCGGCTGCATTGTTGGAGTCCGTGTACATTATCTGAAGTATGTATTGGACTGTGTCCCCGGTTGGGGACGTCAGTATGACGCCAGCCCCCAAGCAGGCCAACATTTTGGAGCCGTCGAAATGCATAATCCAATTGGAGTATGCACCGTACTCTTTAGGGAGTTCGGCTTCGGTCCATTCAGCGACGAAGTTAGCCAAGACTTGCGACTTTATAGCTCGCCGAGGTTTATAAGTTATATCGAATGGTAAGAGCTCAATGGCCCATTTTGCGATCCTGCCCGTCGCGGCGCGGTTGTTTATAATGTCGTTGAGGGGCACTTCAGAGGCCACTATTATCGAACACTCTTGAAAGTAGTGTCAAAGCTTCCGGGATGCCATGAACACCGCGTACGCTATCTTTTGATAATGCGGGTACCGGGACTTGCAGGGAGTTAAGACAGTGGATACGTAGTACACTGGTTTTTGAAGAGGGAGTTTATGCCCTTCTGTTTCTCGTTCGACGACGAGCACCGCGCTTACAACTTGATGTGTTGCCGCGATGTATAGCAACATTGGTTCGCCTAGGTTAGGCACGGCCAGGACCGGATTTGTTGCCAATATGGCTTTCATTTCTTCGAGTCCGGCAGTGGCAGCATCCGTCCACTCGAAGTGTTCGGTGCGCCAGAGGAGGCGATAGAGGGGCAATGCTTTTTCTCCCAAACGGGAGATGAGGCGGCTTAGAGCTGCCACGCATCCAGTCAGTTTTTGTATTTGTTTGAGGTCTTTTGGAATATCCAGCTGTGACAGAGCTCGGATCTTGGCTGGGTTTGCTTCAATTCCTCTACTGGATACAATGAAGCCCAGGAGCTTTCCGGCTGGTACGCCGAAAATGCTTTTTTTCCGGATTCAGCTTAATGTCGTATGCTCGGAGGTTGTCGAATGTGAGCCTCAAATCGTCTACTAGAGATTCGACGTGTTTGGTTTTGACGACTACATCGTCTACGTATGCCTCTACTGTTTTGCCGATCTGGGTAGCCAGACATGTCTGAATCATGCGCTGATATGTTGCGAAGGCGTTTTTAAGTCCGAAGGGCATCGTGTTGAAGCAGAATGGTCCATATGGAGTAATGAATGCCGTTGCGGCTTGGTCCGCCTCCGCCATCTTGATTTGATGGTAGCCGGAGTATGCGTCGAGGAAGCACAATGAATCGTGCCCTGCAGTAGCGTCGATTATTTGGTCGATGCGGGGAAGGGGGAAGGGATCCTTTGGGCAGGCCTTGTTGAGGTCTTTAAAATCTACAGATAGGCGCCAGGATTTGTCCTTCTTTGGTACCATTACCAGGTTTGCTAGCCAGTCCGGATGTTTGATGTCTCTGATGAATCCGGCTTCCAATAGTTTGGCTAGCTCTTCTCCCATTGCCTGTCTTTTGGGTTTGGAAAATCGCCGAAGAGCCTGTTTGACTGGCTTGAATCCTTTTAGGATGTTTAGGCTGTGTTCTGCCAATCTGCGTGGGATTCCTGGCATATCTGAAGGGTGCCAGGCGAAGATGTCCCAATTCTCTCGAAGGAATTCTCGCAGTGCGGCGTCTACATCAGGGTTTAACTGTGTCCCGATGGAGGCCGTCTTTGTTGGGTCCGTTGGATGGACCTGGAATTTGACTATTTCATCCGCTGGTTTAAAGGAGGTAGACTTGGATCTCTTATCGAGTATCACATCGTCCCTATTCACCATGGAGCGCAGCTTGGTGAGTTCCTCCGCCGCTAGGGCTTCGGATAGTGCCTCCAGGGCTAATGCGGCTGTCTTGTTTTTGGCGCGGAGTGCTATGTGCGGATCACTTACGAGAGTGATTATTCCGCTGGGCCCGGACATCTTAAGCTTCATGTACCCGTAATGGGGTATGGCTTGAAAAATTGTGAATGCCTCTCGTCCTAATATAGCGCGATATCCGCTACTGAACGGGGCCACTTGGAACGTGACCTCTTCGGACCTGTAATTGTTTGGCGAGCCGAACACCACATCAAGTGTGATTTTTCCTGTGCAGCGTGCTTCCCGGCTAGGGATTATTCCTCTGAAGGTTGTGCTGCTTCGCTCAATGCGGCTCCAGTCTATTTCCACTTTTTGAAGCGTTTCCTCGTAGATGAGGTTTAATCCGCTGCCGCCATCCATGAGTACCTTGGTAAGACGAAAGCCGTCCACTATTGGACTGAGGACCAATGCGGCTGGTGCTCGGGCTGTTCGGAATTTAGGTTCGTCGCTGGCGTTGAAGGTGATGGCCGTGTCGCTCCATGGATTTGTTGTTGCTACCTGGTAGACTTCGGCGAGGCTGTGGATTGTTTGTTTCCGCATATTATTTGATGCAAAAGTCTCGAAGACTGTTGACACCGTACTGGTACTGTTGGAGTGGTTCTCCGGGGCTAGAAGCTCTTCGCCACTTTTGGCCACGTGCCGCAGTATCCAACATGCTCGAAGGCTATGTGTTGGAGTGGCGCCTTCTGTATCACTACTAGAAAAAGGGCTATAGATGGGATTAACACTAATGGCGCACCAGACAAGCGGTGCACCATTAGTATATACTAATGGCACACCACCTTCTGATATGCCATTAGAGTTGAAATTACTAATGGCGCACCTGGCCCAAGGTGCGCCATTAGTATCAATTTTTTTTGAACTAGTGCGCCTGTCCAAACATACTAATGGCGCATCCAGACTCAGTGCACCATTACTAGTTGTAACTAGTAATGGCGCACCTGTCGGAAAGTGCGCCACTAATGTTGTTTTTTTATTCCTTTTTTTGCAAAACTACTAATGGCGCACTGTTCCACCGTGCGCCATTACTAGTTTAAACTAGTAATGGCGCACTGTAGGACGGTGCGCCATTAGTATGTTTTTTTTGCAAAACTACTAATGGCGCACCACCAGAAGGTGCACCATTAGTAACCTGGATTACTAATGGCGCATTTAGAGTTGGTGCGCCATTAGTAAGTGGGCAGCAACAAGATATTTTGGACAACCTCTCCTACCCGCACTCACTTTCTCCCCACTTCATTCTCTCCACCTCCTCCTTGTCTTGGGTGCCTCCTCTTTTTCACCTCATTTCCACCATAGATTCATTCAATTTAAGTGGTTAAATTACCTTGTTTTGATAGGTAAGTAAGGGGGGAAGCTATATTTATGTTGTTCTCCCTACAACAATGTGCACATGCACTTTTTATGGCATAGCTAGATCTATGTATGTTCGGGTGTTGATATGTTTGTGGTGTTGCATATGTGTTTGTGTTTGGAGGTCTACCGGTATTTGAAATGCGATAGTTGCCAATATTTTGCCGGAATGTTGATTCATTTCCGTTTCGGCGAGAATTTTGGCATTAAGCATTCTTTTTGGTCCTATTTTTAGGGAAAGTCATGCCAAATTTTTTCTTGGTTCTAAAATATCGGTTTGCTCTACCCCGCAGGCGACCATGGTCCGCACGATGACCGAAGGCATCGTGAATAGGTTTTTGAGGTCCGCGAAGGCCGAGATGCTTCAAAAGAACGAGACGGAGATAAGATGTCCGTGTCGAAGATGCAAGCTGAAGAGCCTTATTGCGGACCCGGATTCCGGGCAGGTGTGGGACCACCTGCTCTTGCGTGGTTTCATGGATGGCTATCGGTGGCAAGGTGATGAAGATGACTACGAAGTCGTCCATGGGGGCCGGGCAAGAAATGAGGAAGGGCAGCAAGACAACCACCGCGGCTCAGGCGGGCGAGAAGACGAAGAATCCCCAGGAGATGATCACGACGGTGATGCTGTACACAGTCA
The DNA here is from genome assembly GCF_018294505.1 of Triticum aestivum. Classification (NCBI taxonomy): domain Eukaryota; kingdom Viridiplantae; phylum Streptophyta; class Magnoliopsida; order Poales; family Poaceae; genus Triticum; species Triticum aestivum. The sequence continues at coordinate 781,823,590 of NC_057801.1, forward strand.
TCATGTAGAAGATGCAGGACATGATGATGACGAAGATGCTGGAGCAGACGACGGGCATGATCATGAAGATGATTATGCCGGCGGAGCAGACGACGCTGGACCATCGATGGGCTGGGTGCAGGACCCTCATATTCAAGAGGTGCTTCTCAAGCATACGGATAATGCAAGAGCTGCCGCCCGAGAGAAAGCCAAGATGGATCAACTTGAGTTAGACGCGGTTACTCCATTGTATGAAGGATGCAGGCCCGAGGATACCCGCCTGAAAGTAACGCTCATGGCTCTGGAGATGAAGGTAAAACACAAAATGACCGACGCATGCTTCGACGAGAACATGTCATTCTGGCACGAATGTCTTCCCAAGGGGAACAAGTGCCCGACCAGTTTGGAGGAGGCAAAGAAAATCGTGTGTCCTCTGGATTTACCGCACGTGAAATACCATGTGTGCATGAACAATTGCATCATTTATCGGGACGAGCACGCGGAGTCTACCATATGTCCGGTGTGCGGCATCACTCGATACAAGAAGAGGAAGAAAGCTCCTCGAAAAGTGGTGTGGTACTTTCGGATCACTCCTCGTCTGCAGCGGTATTTCGCGGACCCTAAGGTAGCAAAGCTCCTGCGTTGGCACGCGGATAGGGAGGAGAAGAAGCAAGAAGATGACGCAAATGATCCGGAGATAGATAAAAAAGACAAGATGCTGAGTCACCCTAAGGATGCGAGCCAGTGGCAAGCGTTGAACTTCGAAGACCCAGAATTTGGGAACGATCCAAGGAACATCGTGCTGGGCGCGAGCACTGATGGAGTCAATCCGTTTGGCAGCCAGAGAAGCACACATAGCACCTGGCCTGTGTTTGTGTGGATGTACAACCTTCCCCCCTGGTTGTGCATGAAGAGGAAGTACATTCACATGAGTATGCTAATTGAAGGGCCGAAACAACCAGGGAACGACATCAATCTGTATCTGGGGCTGCTGAAAGAGGAGCTTGACACGCTGTGGAAAACGCCAGCCAATACGTGGGACGCCGCAGAGAAAGAATATTTCCCTATGAGAGCCGCACTGCTCACGACGGTGCACGACTATCTCGGTTACGAATATCTCGCGGGGCAGGTAGTCCACGGATTTTCTGGATGCGTAAGGTGCATGGATAACACAATGTATCGCCAGCTAGATAGAGATCCCGGGTCTTCGAAAACCGTGTTCATGGGACATCGAAGGTGGCTTCGCGATGATGGCCCGTGGAGGAAACACAAGGATCTGTTCGATGGTGAAACCGAACCCCGAAAATGCCCGTGTACGAGGAGCGGCGAGGAAATAGACAAGCTATTGAAAAATTGGAAAGACTGCCCACTGCCGGGAAAGAAGCAAAAGGCGCCAGAGCCGGGAAAGAAGCGAAAGGCGCCAGAGCCGCTGCTGAAGGTATGGAAAACGAGGTCTGTTTTCTGGGACTTGCCGTACTGGAAGATCCACCGTGTGCCTCACAGCCTTGATGTCATGCATATCACGAAGAACGTGTGCGAGAGTCTGCTTGGTACCCTGCTCAACATGCCAGAGAGGACTAAAGATGGGCCGAAAGCAAGGGCAGACTTGAAATCAATGGGCATCAAGCAGGAGCTTCACGCTAATGATGATGATGATGATGAGGCGAAGCAGGACACAGTAAGTCGTCGCAAAGGCAAAAAGGCCAAGAAGACCGGAAATGACTACCCTCCCGCGTGCTTCACTCTAAGTCAGGAGGAGATCGAGCAGTTTTTCACCTGCCTCCTAGGAGTAAAACTTCTTTACGGTTACGCGGGGAAGATAAGCAGATACCTAGACCCAGCGAAGCAGAAGTTCAGTGGGATGAAGTCTCACGACTGTCACGTGCTGATGACACAGATACTTCCAGTTGCAATCCGTGGGATCATGGACGCGCACGTCCGTGAAACGCTATTTGGCCTATGCAACTTTTTCGACGTCATCTCTCGGAAGTCGATTGGCGTGAGGCATCTCAGAAGGCTACAGGAAGGGATCGTGGTGATACTATGCGAGCTTGAGATGTACTTCCTGCCCGCATTCTTCGACGTTATGGTGCATCTGCTGGTCCATATAGTGGAGGATATCATCCAACTTGGGCCGACGTTCCTACACAGCATGATGCCGTTCGAAAGGATGAATGGTGTCATCAAAGGATACGTTCGCAACATGTCACGTCCAGAGGGAAGTATAGCCAGGGGCTTTCTGACCGAAGAGTGCATCTCCTACTGCACGAATTATCTAGGCATTGAGAACCCCGTTGGTCTGCCCGTCAACAGGCACCTCGGAAGGCTCGCTGGATGGGGTCACCGTGAGGGTCACCGCTAAATGCATGTCGACTTAGAGGGTCGACTCGCCGACTTTGAAAGAGCAAATCTAGTCACGCTACAACACATAGACGTGGTCGATCCTTGGGTGGTAGAGCCCAAAACCTTTATTAAGAAGACCTACAATGACCGAGGCCAACAGAGGACGGACGGAGATATAATCAAAGAGCACAACTCATGTTTCACGCATTGGTTCAAGCAGAAGCTTCTGTCGTACCCTTTACATGAGGATTCTTCCGCAGAAGAACAACTCATATTCGCCTTGTCACAGGGCGCCGAGCACAACCTGATGACCTATGAGGCGTACGATATCAACGGCTACACATTCTACACCGAGGCCAAGGACATGAAGAGTGATGGTTATCAGAACTCCAGGGTAACGATGGAATCCTACACCGGTAATGACAAGGACAAATACTACGGAAGGATCAAGGAGATCTGGGAGCTGAGCTACGCTGGAGAGAAGGTCCCGATGTTCCGTGTCAGATGGGCGAATAGCGTCCTAAAAGAAGAGCGGTATTTCACCACCATGGTTATACCTGAAGCCAAATCCAAGACCGCGGGCGCAAACGTCACCGCGAAAAACGAGCCATGGGTACTGGCTTCCCAAGTTGACCAATGCTTCTTCATTACCGACCCGTCAAAGCCCAGTCGTGTTGTCGTGAGGAGAGGCAAAAGGAAGATCATCGGAATGGATGGAGTAGCCAATGAGCAAGAATTCGACAAGTACGGCGACCCGAGGATCGAACATGACGACGATGATGAAGTAGCAGCATACACCACAAGAAGAAGCAGGACCACCCTACCTAAAGGACGTTCGTTCCACAGAAGAACTCCATTTGCGAAAAAGAAGGGCAAGAAGATTGTGAACAGATAGCTAGCTAAGATCAATTGTATTTAAATCGTAGCCTTCATTTCTCGATTGTATTTCATGGGCACTTTTTGAACTATCATTAATATTTTTAAATTTCATGGACACTCGATCTCGATCCCCCTCCATCTCGATCGCTATCCCACCTCGCCAGATCCGGTCCCCCTCGCCGCCGAGCACCCCCCGGTCCACCGGCCGCCGCCGCCGACCCCCCGCACCCTCGATTCCCCTACTCAACCGCCGCCGCCGACCCCCCGCACCCCTCCCCTACTCAACCGCCGCCGCCGACCCCCCGCACCCTCCCCCGCTCCACAGGGTTTACTGTTTGATGATATTTTTTAACAAAATATTACTGTCTTATAAAAAATATATTACTGTTATGATTTAAACAAGTTTGAACATATTTAAACACAAATAAGTATCAAACAACATTTTAAATGCATAAAAAAATTGTGGAGCCTGGGAATCGAACCCAGGACCTTCTGGTGTGAGAACTGGCTGCTGACCAGTCGAGCTAGTAGAGGGAGCTTGATGTGGATTAGGTCAGGTGGAAGATAACCTGTTGGCTCGAGCAGAAATCAAAAAAAAAATACTAATGGCGCACCAGGGCGAGGTGCGCCATTAGTATGGATGTACTTATGGCGCACCGACGTGTGGTGCGCCATTAGTATTGTGCCGCCCCCATCCATAATTCCTTCCCGGCCCAAACCTATTCCCTCTCTCCCCCTCGCCCTCGATCCCCTTCCCCTCTCCTCTCCCGACGCCGCAGCCCCGCCGCCTCGACGCCGCCCCGACGCCGCCTCGACGCCTCGACGCCCGGCCCGCTCCTCCTCCGGCGCCTCTCCGCCCAGCCCAAGGCCGCTCTGCCTCCACCTCCTTCGCCTCCGCTGTCGGACGAGGGCGCCGCAGCGTGGGCCCGTCACGCGGCCGCGCTCTCGCTCCTGGGGCTCACCGGCGCCGTCGCCGCCAGCGCCTTCAGCGACCTCATCGTCCGCAGCAAAGGAGCCCCTCCACCGCCCGCAGCCAAGGAGTCGAGTCGACCGCCGCCGAGGAGCCGCATCGCCAACCGCCAGCGTGGAGTCGACCGTCGCCGAACAACCCCGCCGTACTTCCTCAAGATCCAGGGTGCTGTAGGTAAGATTCAGGCCGATATGGTCACTCCTCTGCTTCTCTGACTACCGGTAGTGCCACGTGAAGCTTCGATCCAACGCAGGGTGACGCTGTCTGCAACCAAGGAGCCACCTAGCCCTCTACATCAAGAAGTTCTCCTTCCCTTTGTCTTGCTTCGCCCCTAAATCCAGCCCCTGCAGGTAAGCGTGAAAATAGATCCCTTTTTTCTTTTCCACTTCATATGTTATTTCTGGTTTCCCCGTGAATGTGATTGCCCATTAAATCTTGTTGGCTCAACGATGAACTAAACAAGATCATGTCAGTTCGTTTGAGATTGGAGATTTCACAGTGCTAACCATCCATCTCTCATGTTATAATTAGGGTAAATTAAGTATTTAGTTGATTTCTGGATAGATTGAAGTATATACATTTTACTAACCAGTGTTATGTGCTATGTTATTATATGTTTATGTAATTCTTCTAGTCCCATCTACATTGTTTATTCACATAGCTATATTGCAACTCTTTGTTCTCGATTAGCACCGTCAAGTTATTTAATGTTGTTTTTGTTGCTGTTGATTTGGGATGTGTTCTTAATCGCAACTTTGATTAGAGCACTTGGTGTTCAGTAGTTAATCCCTTGTGTACTGCCTCTTGCACGCTCCAAAATCTATGTAGGCTAATTCAATTTAAATTTTGTACTTGGGACTGAGTACATCGTCTTACTATGGCCTCTGATGATTAAAAAAATATGATGATTACTTAGGCTGCGTTTGGCTACTCAGTATTTTTGGAGTTTTAAAAGAATACCATGGTTTTTGAAAAAATCCCAGTTTTAAATACTTTGACGTGTTTGGTTTTGACAAATACTTTAGTTTTACAAACCGTGGTATATCTAAAACCATGGTTTTTTTTGCTGTATCTAAAAAAGAGGTCTCAACCTCTTTTTTTGTAAACTGAGAAACACTTGCTCGAGTCCATCTTCTTCCGGTCCTCCTCACCCATCTCTTCCGCAGCCACAAAATTAAGATTACCACCTAGGAAGCTTGACTACTCTGTCGCTGATGTCTTCAATCGTTGGCTATTGTTCTAGTGCAACAAGAAGCAACCTGTACAGTAGATAGTACTAGAGGTTCAGTCCTATCGGATGGTGCGTGTACACGTACAAAAAAATTAGCGAAGACTTAGACCCTGGAGTAGATCGATTGATACTGAGCAAAGTTATACACAGCAGTCCTAGAGTATGTCGATGGGGGAGTTATGAGCTGTTTACTGGTACTGCTACACAGTTCACTTTTTTGCCGTAACATAGATGGCGATGTTAGTTTTATTGCGTTGGGCTGTGGGGATTTTGAGCTGTTTTCTGACATGTCTTCTTTTAGTGTACTTGTCTCCCCGCTTGTTGGTTACTTCTCATGGTTAGAAGATGTGTTGTAGCTTTTCTTAGACTTGTACCGTAAATGGATTTGGTTGTAATAGAAATGACATTTTCTCTACTCAAACTCATTATATTGGAATTATTTGAAGATGTGTGGTGTTAGCCTATCGGTAATAATTATGTGTTAGTGTGAGTTTATTCTTCCTGTGAGCATTCTAATTTTATTTCTCTGGATTCAAGCAATGGGTTTGGACTTGCAAGATTCAGTTCACGAGTACTTGTGGGCTTTGGCTTTTAGCCTAATGAGGTCTCTTACTTGTGACAGTTCAGTTGTCAGTGTAATATGTTAGAAACTGCTACTATGTCTCTAGAAGAATCATCACTCTTTACACACTTATTAGAAACCCGTTTGTTTCATCTGGTGAGACTTGTCTGTCTTCAGGCTCAGCTGCCGCAGGGCTGTTAGACATGAGCAGCCGCCAATTAATTCTGCTCCTGGTGTTCCCCACTTGCAGTTAATAAGAAAGTATTTTGGTTTTGCAAGATTCTGTGTTTTACTACTAGCACAATTATGCATTGTCTTGTGTCTGCTCAGAACACGAATGACCTTCCTTTAATTGGCACACCCTCTGTTCCTAAATATGAGATGTTTTCACAGTTCAACTAAACTGTCAAAACGTCTTACATTTAAAAACAGAGGTAGTACTTGCTAAGTTACTACACCCTCCATTCCAAAATACTTGTCTTGGTTTTAATTCAGATTTGAACTAAAACAATAAAAGCAAGCAGAACTCTAATACACAACAAAGTTATTCTGATCCAGTATTGCTTGTAGTGGTTTGTCCAAAATGTTGAATGATACTGCTTGGAGATGCATATATTGTTTCACCTCTTCACATGTCAATGTATTTCCATGTTGTGATGAAGGCCTTTTTTTCCTTGTCCACCCGAGAGGCCCTTGAGTTTGCTGGAATGTCGATTAACTTCCGTTCCAGCAAATTCGGGTACTCCATATGTCCTATTTTCAGCAAAGGTCATGCTGAAATTTTCCGTGAATTTTAGCATGACTTTGCTAAAAATAGGACATATGGGGTACTTGTGACTAATGCATGGGACGGGGTACTTGTAACTAATGATGAAAGCTTAGGCTTTTAGGGTGCCTCGGCGTCGAAAAACCCTCAATGATAAAAGCTTAGCTTTTAGGATGCCTCGGTGTCGACAAACCCTAAATGATGAGACCATGATCTTGTTCCTTGACAATAACCAACTTTGTTCCTACTTAGAGAGAAACATGGCCAACAACGATGAGGCCGGGGGTTCGGGCGGCAAGGCATTCTGGAAGCTGTCCCAGGAGATGGAGGAACAACCTCACTTGTATGAGGACGCCGCCTTCCCCACCGATCCTGAGACCACTGATGGTACCGCCGAGGATGACCCCACTAATGCCACCACTGATGGTGCCGCCGAGGATGCCACCACTGATGATGGCGGCGCACGCACAGATGGCAGCCAACCGAAGAGGCAACGGAAGGACCGGCGCCCGACCGTGCTCCGCACCCTCAAGGAGGAAGTTACTGAAGTGGACTCCGACGGGAATCCAACGGCGCCCGAACGAATATTCAAGGGGTACTCGCTTCAGCTCGGGTGCATTCTCCGGAGCACCGTCTCGATCAACACCGAGAACCTGAGGCATCCTGACCAAGGGAATTTGTGCAACCTCCTCTTCACGAAGCTGCACGAACGATACAAGTTCCCCACTGAATTTGAAAACACAAGCCTCAAAGGGAATAAAGTGAACAATGCTTCCCTCACGAAGATGAGCAAGGCCCTGTCTACTTGGAAAAGCAATGTGAAGAGAATGATCAAGAAAGGTGAGAGTTATGAGAAGATCAAGGAGAAAAATCCTTCGATCACCGAAGATGACTACAATGACTTCAAGATCAATTGCTCGAGCACCGCAAACTCCGAATCAAGTCAGTGGGGGAAAGAAATGCGGGAGTTGAACTTAGGGGAACACAAACTCGATCCCGGCGGTTACAGAGTGGCGGAGCCTATATGGGACAAGGAGGACGCGGAGCGTGCCGAGCAAGGCCTACCGCCCCGCTTCGAGAAATACAGCGGTAACAAGCAGACCAGGAACTATGTCAGGGCCCGGTACAAGGAGGACCCGATAACAAAGGAGCTTACCACGGATCCGAAGACCAGGGCGCTTGAGCTTGTTCTGGTAAGGAATACACCCCCGCGTAATTAGCTCCATATGGTTGCATTCTAATTAATGAAGCCAAATTTCTAAATGGTTCACATTCCTTCCGCAGGCAACTGAAAGCAGTAGCGCGGGGTCGACTAAGAGCAACCCTTGGGACACCACTCTAAATAGGGCGTTGAATGTAATGAAGAACAAGGATAAGCTCAGTAAGCCGACGTCAGCTGGTCGTGTGGCCGGCAAAGGCTTGTCCACAAAATGGGGGTCATACTATACCGCTGGTGTGCGGAAGGAGAAAAAGACCAGCTCGGAAAGCCCGGCGCGCGAGGTTCAAGAACTCAAGGCACAGGTGACGCGGATTCTAGAGATTGTCCAAGAGCAAGTGCAACAACAACTCGGAGCGACGATCTCCGCCATTGTGCCTACCTTGATCGAGGGGTTGAGTGCGTGGATTGCGGGCGGCCAACAGGGGCCGCCCCCGATTCCTAGCTTCACGGCCAGCAACTTGCAGAACACGATGGCGGGGCCATTGGTGTCTCCGGCGGAGGTGGCATTGGTGTCTCCGATGCCGGCACGGGAGCTTAATGCACCCGGGTGTACGCCGGCCGGCACCTCTGCAGCAAGCAGCCCCTCCGTCAACTGCACGCCCGCCGTTGGCGGTGCCTCGACATTAGCCGAGCTCGACGCCATCATCACGGTAACTAATTAAGCCTCTCTCGGCCGAGGACTTCATCTCCTTGCCTTTGACTGGGCATCCCTGACGCCCTACATGTTTTCGCAGGGCGCCGCCGACGTTCCGTGCACTCTCCTGCACTTCGTGAACCACGAGTTGGTCGATGTTGCCAAGGGCAAAATCGTTCAACCGGGCAACCCCTTGTTCCACGGTACCCAGATGCCACCCAACTTGTTTAGGGTTGAACTGGTTCAGGTGCTTCCAGGCTGCGACGAGTTGTTACCTCCAATTCGACCCGTCGGGGCCGACGATGATGACATGATGACCCTTAGCGCTTGCCTGAGCTGGCCCCTGCTTTGGCCGAAGAGCCAGATTCGTTTGGGGGCGGGGGACACCACCCCAAAGACAACACCGCCAGTCGTGTCGGCGCCAAGTCGGCCCCATGGCAAGACCGCCGCAACGGTGCCGGACATCCCTATGCCACTGGATCCAAACATGCATATGGCACAGGATCAGAACGACGACGACGATGATACATTTGGCAACGTCGATCAGTACTTTGCCGAACATGGGTACGATGGCGACTTCATGGGGCCTCCTTCTCAAGAACCCAACCCAACAAAAGACGTGCGCGATCTAGCTGGTACCGCGGAGAAGCCAAGTTGCAACAGGCGTCGTCTGCCGTTCACCTCTCAGGAGACGCCTCCAGCTGCCGACTTCACCGAGCCTCAGATAGGCGAGGTGCAAAATATTATCAGCCCCAACACACTCAAGAAGGCGGTCTGTGAGCAGAACTCGGTCCCATTACAGGAGAAGAAGAAGGCACGCAAAAGAAAGACTAACAAGGGTGCGATCTAGCCGGCACCGAGTACGATCCGTGCTCAGTACGGGCCACCTTCACCTAAGGATATCTCGAGGAGGGTGCATGTGGCGGGTAGGGCGATGCTACCGACAAATATGCTCAATGCTGCAACTGGTGCTATGCGGAGTCTGCATGACAGTGTTCTTTCTTTGGAGAAGCGGCGTTTCAGAGAAAAGGATGTGGCATACCCGGTTTTCACGACCAAGGTGCCAGAGGGCAAGGGCTTTGTGGATAACTCCATCGGGCATACGATCGTCCTGCGGTTTGATGACATCCACGCTATGTTGAACCTTCATCCGCTGCACTACACCTTCGTTTGGCTATTTTCGCTGAGTATGGAGATGCGGATCATTCGTGACAAGACCCCGGACATCGTGATAGTCGACCCCTTCTACATGCATGCCAAGATCTTGGGCAGCGCTGGGGACCGGCAAGTCACGAGTTCTTACCTCGAAGGCGTCATTCTGGCAAACCAAGATAAGGATAACTTCCTCGTGCCTTACTTTCCCGAGTAAGTCCTCCCCTCAACCGGCCCATAACATATGAATTCTTAGATTTCGATCGTTTTTCTTTTAACATTCCGTGTTTTCTGCAGTGACACACATTGCACGCTCATCCTCCTAAGCCCCAAATATTCCATGGCCACGTATTTCGACCCGGACCGTCAGTCGAACATAGACTACACAAATGTCAAGAAGGTTCTTGATGATGTTCTCCCCGGCTACGCCAAATCTGGAGGCACCTTCACCAGGCCTATTCGTAAGTACGGCAAGCACGTGTTCTCCCACAATACGACGTTCTGCTGCGTCAAGCAGCCGCCTGGCGGTCAGAAGGGTGCCTACTACGTCATCCATCACATGCGGGCGATCGTACGGGACCATCATCAACTTCTGCTACCGAGTAAACTCAAAGATTGGGCCGCGAGCGTGTCGGCAATCCAGGACGCGGACATCAGACAAGAATTCTTTCGCATCTAGTCGGAGTTTGCGGAAATCATCCATCAAGATGTCCTTCATACCTCGGGGCAGTTCTACCTCAGAAATCAACCGTCCAACAGTGACATCGACACAATGCTACAAATGCAGGCTGACAACGCCCATTGTTTCATGACCCCCACGATAGACGGCGGCTTCATCCACGCTCCGGTCCCTTGAGTCGAGTCGAAAGCAGTGATGCTGTGTCTAGTTCTGAAACATCGATTGGCTCATGTTATAATTAAACTTTAATGAACTTGTAGTATGTCTCTTTGGTTTCGAGAGTCGTTCAACTTAGATGTAATCGATGCTATTAATGTCTTGCTTTTCTCTTCCGATCGTTCTGTTGCATACTTATATATTGCTTATGTATTGTCTGTGAATTGGTACTAACGTTTCGTTTGGCTAGTGCATAGCGATGCCGTCGTATGCCGTGTACAAGGGTAAGGTTCCCGGAGTCTACGACGACTGGGAGGAGTGTCGGAGACAGGTTCACCAATTCAGCGGTAACAGTTACAAAGGGTACACCACTAGGGCCAAGGCCGAATCTAGATAAGCCGCTATCTAGCAGGAGAGGGGAGGGAGCGTTGGAGGAACCGGATGAAGACGAGTTTCATCATGATGATGCTCATCGTGATGACTGCAGCTCTCTTCTATGTGATGGTAGTTTAGATGATCGATATCGACTTGTAATGTGAAGACAAACTCGCTACTCGCGGTCTCGAGACTTGTAATATAATGTTCTATGTTTGTTCGGTCTTTTCAATTCGGAGACTAATATGATGAATTGTATTCAGAGACTAATCTTCTATTGTATTCGATGAATCTGTTGTTGATGTGTGCTGTCTATATTTTGTCCAATTATACATTTTGTAACCTGTGCAAAAAACAGAAAATAAAAAAATAAAAAAACCTAATATTCATACTAATGGCGCATCACATCACAGTGCGCCATTAGTATGCCAAAGGATACTAATGGCACATCATTAAACAGTGCGCCATTAGTATGCCAAAGTTACTAATGGCGCATCTTGTTGTTGTGTGCCATTAGTATGCCAAATCACCTCGGTATACATGGCCCCCTGGGAGGCATACTAATGGCGCATTGTTGTATATACTAATGGCGCATCCGTGGTCCGCCATTAGTATACTAGATACTAATGGCGCACCAGTGGTGCGCCATTAGTAAAATATACTAATGGTGTGGCACTAATGGCACACCACTAATGCGCCATTAATGGCCAAATTAGGTGCGCCATTAGTAGGCCTTTTCCTAGTAGTGTATTGTGAATTTTACAGGGTCCGCTGAGCCATCCCTCCAGTACGGTTCCATGCCCTTTATGGGGGTTTTGCTTTTTGGTTTTTGTACCTGGTGCCTGAGTGTGATGCACCCTTTTGTTTTGGACTGGGGTTGTATTCGGGGCCGAATTGTCCCAAAACTTAGTTTCGGTTTTCCAGAAACTTTCCATTGCACAGTACTTTCGTACTATGGACGCCAGATCGGAGAAGCGTGTAAGTTCACGACGACTGACGGTGTTCAAGATTCCCTCGTCCGTGCAATTATTGCAGAAAATTGAAATTGCGTTTTCCTCACGGCAGTCCTTTATCCTGTCCATGACCAGGAGGAATCTGGCCCAGTAATGATGTACTATTTCGGCGGGCTCTTTCCGGATTTGAGATAGATCTCATATGTTTGGGTGGGTGGGTGGAATTGAGTCTGGAACCCTACCCATCTCGAGGCTCAAGGGCCGAAAAGTTTCCGAATTTGGAAGCTTGGATTGCTGGACGTTGTCCAACGAGTCCGGTCCGATGCCTGACTTTAGGTTCAGTGCTTGATCGACATCCGTCCCTCCGCGGGAATCCGGCATGGAGGGCTCGGGGGTCCGGACATAACTAGTTGTTAGTACAGAAGGGGAATCGCCGCTTTGTTCCTCTACCACCGCAACGTGGTGGGTAACCCGGGGACAGTTAATCTCTCTCAGATCGGTTTTAAGCCCAATTTCATTGTAGTCTGTGGTGACCCCCAGGGCGGCAATGCGGTCCAGGAGTTCGTTTACAGAAGAGAGCTCCATCGGATCCAGCTTCTCGGTGAATTCCGAGCTGACGTGAAGATTGCTTCCGATGACCCAAGAGGTCATCATCGATGTGGTGGCCGAACAGGCGGTCATGAGAAAACCACCTAGCCGGATAGTGTGGCCGGCGGCCAAAACTCCTTTGGTGATGGTTCCGTCTTTAAAGATGGGAGGAGGCATCCTTCCTGATCGCGAGACACAGAGGAACTCTCAATGAAAGCACCAATGTCGGTGTCAAAACCGGCGGATCTCGGGTAGGGGATCCCGAACTGTGCGTCTAGGTGGACATTATAAGATCCGTATGGACTCTTACACAAATTTAGAATCAACCCAATGCTTTTGAAGAGGTTTAGCTCTGCAGTCATCTTGTAAGGACTGAACGTGGTCTATCACTGTACTTTCATTAACAGCTACTCCCTCCGTCCCATAATATAAGAACGTCTTGTACAGTACACCAGTATTCAAAACACTCTTGTATTATGGGAAGAGGGATTGGTTCATTTTGCAGCATTCTGCATCTTATCTCCCTCGCCCACTGAGGGAGTCCTAGACTAGGGGGTGTCCGGATAGCCGGACTATCATCATCGGCCAGACTCCAAGACTATGAAGATACAAGATTGAAGACTTCGTCCCGTGTCCGGATGGGACTTTCCTTGGCGTGGAAGGCAACCTTGGCGATACGGATATGTAGATCTCCTACCATTGTAACCGACTCTGTGTAACCCTAGCCCTCTCCGGTGTCTATATAAACTGGAGGGTTTTAGTACGTAGGACAACAACCATTACAACAATCATACCATAGGCTAGCTTCTAGGGTTTAGCCTCCTTGATCTCGTGGTAGATCCACTCTTGTACTACCCATATCATCAATATTAATCAAGCAGGACGTAGGGTTTTACCTCCATCAAGAGGGCCCGAACCTGGGTAAAACATCGTGTCCCTTGTCTCCTGTTACCATCCGGACACGATGGACCACCCTGTTTCTAAATACTGGAACGGAGGGAGTAGCTATTAATGAAAGTACAGTGATAGACCACGTTCAGTCCTTACAAGAGGACTGCAGAGCTAAACCTCTTCAAAAGCATTGGGTTGATTCTAAATTTGTGTAAGAGTCCATACGGATCTTATAATGTCCACCAAATGGACGATTACGAGTCTAACATGTGCAGTGATGCTACATAATCAAATAGCTATGAAAGTAAGTATGGTCATACAGGGCAAGAGGTACTCACAAGAGCAATGCAGTGTGCAGTATAGTTGCGAGATTCTGTGGTCCCTTGAGAATGAATGTTCTTCTCCTAACAGTTTTCGTACAAGTGAGACGTTAAGGCAAATGCAGAAATGTAGTTCAAATTGTGATGTGATATCATAGACAGTACCTTATGCCGCAGCCGAGACCAATGTGTAACAAGATTATTCCAGTCACCGTCGGATAAATGTAGCACCAGAGACTTTACAGAAATTTCGTTTAGAGGCTTGCCATCGAAGTGCGCTTGCCTCAGGTAGGAACGATACTTCATCAACGAGTGCTTGAAAAGTGCAACCAACTCTTGCTCGTCATCACAATCCAGTTTGCTCCTCGCCTATTTAAAAGAATGAAATCTTGTGTCTTCTGTCAGCAGAAACATATGCAGTAATGACCATGAATAACATTAGTACATTACTTACGCGTAAGTTACGGAGGAAGACTGGAAATTGTTCTGTGTCTGCGGTATAATCTTTCCATGAAGGAAAGATGCGCACAAAGTTCCTGACAACAACATAAGCTCCGTCTTCTAAACTGGGAAGAAATGGAACAGGGGTCCTATTTACTGCAATTGGGGCTCTCTCTGGTTCGAAAAGGGATTTGGCAACTGGATTTGGTGTACTCTTTGCTGGAATGGGGTTTTTGCATCGTACAGCTGGTGCTATATCAACTGGCATAATCATACTGTTTGCTGGAGTTGGGGTCTGCTGAGTTGGGGCATCAAAAATGACTAGTGTAGTAGGGCTAGAGTCTGCTAGAGTTTGGGTATTTTGTGGGTCAGGTGATATTGCAACTACACCTAATGGGCTATTTGATTTATCAGGTGCCACTACCTTTTCCAAATACTTTGCTTGTGCTCCTCCACGATCAGCAATCGCCCTCTTCCTTTTGAACGTCTGATACACGAGAACAACATTTGAGTGGATAAATATGGTATGATGACAGATGGAATATGTACTGAAAATGGATAGGCAGGGCGTATTCACATACACGATGTGTAAACTAAGCTAATGGCAGTTCAACAAAGTAGAAGCAATGCAAAGCATCAGGTGCAAGATATGTGCGAGCAATGTAACCTTGGAAAGTTAGAGCAAGTACCTTGATGGGTGAATAAGATAGGGCATCTTCCTCTGACTCCTCCACTAGGGAGCTACATTGACTTAGGTCTCCCTCTAGCTCAGAATCACTGTTAGGATCATATTCTGAGCATGAATCTGTAGGTGGAGAGCGTTTGCATTGCATTGCATCCAAACTTGATTTTAGTCCCTTAATGCCAAGTTTGACAGCCATGGAATTGTTTTGCTTTATTCTTTTCAGCGCGCAAGCTCATAATCATTATGATGCTATTCAGAATCTGAGATTCATGAAAACATAAAAAGTAGTCAGATTATCTATGGAATGCATTACGGATTCAACTCGGAGAGTGTCTCCCTATAAACCCCTGAATATGCAAAGTTCACCTCCCCAGCCGTGCTGACCAGACCACACACAGAAATACAAACCCCTTATGTCTCTATAACAGCCAGGCACACATTTCAAAACTGAAGTAGGAACTAAGCAATTATGAGTGGCGTAATGTTTAGCTTCAAGGATGGAGTGTTGGTAGTGCGACACAAAGCAAGTAGGCAGATTGTATTCCATGTAAAAGATCGAAACCTATGTAAAAGCTAGAAATGACACTTTCTTTCTATGCAATGCAGTGTTCGTTACCAACACATGATGGAAGAGATCACATAGAGAAACACCATTCACTCATGTCTATGGTTCCAGTATTTAGAAACAAGGCAAGCATGGATGTAGTGAATCAATCATTTACTTGTGAGCTTATTAGGACAAGTATGCAGAATTGTAACTGCAGTAAGAGACCGTCCAAAATCTGAATAAAGAAGTTTGTCTAGCACTTATTGTTTGCAACTAATCGACGTGAATAACTAGATATTATATCGAATGAATAAGAAAGACAAGTAAAATTGTCAACAAACCTGGCTTGCAGTAGTAATCTGGGTCAATATCACTACGACCAACAATCCAAAATGACTAGTTTCTGTTCCGAGGGCCGGAATTTCGAAAACCCTGTGAACTTTAGAGGTACTAAAGTTTACCGAACTACATCTGAACCATTAAGTGTAGGTAACACTGAGCACAAAACAAACCCTAATGACAGTCCTGCCTAATGAGTAATGAATCAATTAGAAAATGGGTGATGAGGAGTGGCTGCTGAGTGTTGAGGACGTATCTCAGGATAAATCGTGTTGGCTTGGTGGGTGCTGCACGCCTAAGCCCTGAACGGGCTGGGAAGGTAGGCACGGCGGCGCGCCCAGGCAGCGGTGACACTGTTGGGCGAGCGGCTCCTAGCCTCCTGTTAGTCCGGCGTCTCCTCCTAGAGTCATGTCGTCCGGGGATGGCAAGTTGCCGGCGAGGCAGGCGGCTAGGGGCGAGTAGAGATCGGAAGCGCGCAGCAGAACAGAGGGGAATCGGGGCCTGGGATGACCCAAAATCCCAGGGTGGGCCGGCCCACCGTGGGCACACTGTAGAGATACACACCCGAGCGGCGAACATGCATTTTTGAAACTAATTTAGGAACATTTAGCTGACCAATTAAACAACTCTATTTTAATAATATCAGATTCGTATTTGAACATCTAAGCTTGTTTAGCTTGATGGGTGGAGCAGTGTTATTATGACACGAAGCACGTATTCTGATCGTATAGTGATCATAAAAGGGGGAAACTCAAAGCATATTTTTTTAGCAAAAGAGGGTTTCCCCTCCGATTTCTATTAAAGAAACCGCCACGGAACCAACATGATCAATTAAACCCTAAGCATGATCAATTAAACCGTATTATGGCTGTGCCATGACAAATTTGAAGCTACAAACCGGAGAATTGATATTTAGCATCCATAGTTTGCTTCGAACTAAGAACTAAATTCTAAGAGCTGAAAAGAAACTAGAGTAACCAAGTTAAGATCTATTTTCTGGTTGAGATCAAAAAGTTGAGGAGATATGAAGTACCACCTCTCTAGCGGCATCGTGTAGGCATCAAGGGTGCGATGGCTGTCGGTGGCGTTGAAGCAGATCTGCGACGGTAGACGGGTGCAGTGGGGGATAAGTCCCGTTGCGGTGGAAGAGAAGGTCGTGTGAGCGGCCCCGGCAAAGAGGACGACGATGCCGATGAAGCGAGAGGACGCGATGCAAGTCTATTGGTTTCGCCGTGGATGGGAAACGTCCATCTCTAGTAGTGGACGACGCGGTCTTGGTAGGCGCTCCGACATGGTGGAGGACGGTGGCGATGGATGTGGTGGAGGACGGCGGTGATGGATGGGGTGGCAGACGGAGGCTGGTGTGGGGATGGGGTGTTCTAGCGCGGACGGTGTATGAATGGGAAAATGGAGGGAGAGGTACGGGGAACCATGTTTTTGGGACGCGCCTGTCTGAAATATGGGAAAGTTACAAACTTAGCCCCCTTTTAAAATTTGGACGTCTCGTCGGTTGGGGATAGGACGGTAATCTCGCATCTCGCCAATATTTGCCCAGAGCGATTTCGGGCGAGGAGAGGGTGGTTGGCGCCCATGGTTGGCGCCCACGGTGTATGAATGGGACTGACAGGTAGGGCGGTTGTGTCACGTCTGAGTGAAGTTACAAACCTGCCCCTATTGAAAATATTTGCCTACATCAATTTCGGCCGAGTCCAGTTTGTTTTGCCGCCCATCATGTATGAATGGGGAATGGAGGGAGAAACAGAGGTCTTTCAGACGAGCTTGAATCAAATGTGTTTTGCCCCCCATGTTTGACGCCCACCGTGTCGGAATGGGCTCAGAGGCGGTCGTGGCATGTCTAATTGAAGTTACTAACCTACCCCTATTTAGAGTAGTGGAAATCGGGCCGATGGATTGTCCGTGTAATGGGTAGACAGTAATTTCCATCTCCCAAACACTTGGCTTCAGGCAGCCGACGTGGGAGTGGACATTTTGCTGCTTCTTTCGAATTTTGGGACAATAAGCATCCACATTTACCCTGGCAACTAAATTTGAATCCACTTTGTATTCCTATATGAATCTTTATAAATCATTCTATGTGTTTTTATATATCTTCAAAAGGACGACAAAGATTTATTCCACTGTCATATATGAATATGGTTTACAAATGCCGATACTGAAATTCAGAAACTAGAATCCAGTTTAAGGTGAATTCGAATATTTGGAACACTTCATGTCCAACTCAAATGTCACACGCGACATAATGTGTATTCCCATTTAGATATGTACACAATCGCTGTATCAAGATTCAAATACTGAGTCAATCAACCAAGAATGTACAGAACTAACAGACATATAAACATTTATAGAGTATATGGATCAATAATATCAACTAACATACATAAGCCAGGCCACTGTACTTTTTTTTGGCTACAACAGCATCCATTTTTTAGCCAGCATCTTGGCCCTTTCCGATGCGTGCCACTTATGGCCCATCTATACTACTACTATTGCTGAATGCACATTCAGCCTGATTGACATATTTGTAGGTCTGGCACAACAATCTAAATGAAATGTCTCCGAGTCTTATCAATTAATACAGACTTGTGCTCAAATAAAATTACAAACCAAAAAACAAAAAAAACAATTTTTACATGATCTCTAAAACAAATGGTTCGATTGATTACATGAACAGACAACACAAAGGTTACTCAATTATGGAAAGAACATTTCACCTATGATTTACCAAGTAGGAGTTTAATTTCATTTTTTCCTTCAGGACCTTAACAATCTGGTCAGTCTCAGCTTGCTTCGTATTGAAATCCACCAAATATTTAATGGTAGTCTTGAGTACTGCTTGTGATTGTGCTGTTTGCTTCCTCAACATGTCAACTTCATCTCTAAGTGCAGAAGCATAATCTCTTTCTACCACTAGTTTAGCCTCTAGAGCATCAGCAGTTGGCACTTCATAATGCATGATTGGGCCGATGCCACTGCTGTGGGATGATGCAACGTCCATTGGGACCTCGCTTTGATCTTGGGCTAACCTGTTTTGCCATTAAAGTTCCGATTGGATTTAGAAAAGTTGAAGTTAGCAAAACATCTCAACTGGGAGTTATAACAGCAAACCTGTTAAACAAACAAGGAATTAAAGAGTTTCAATTGGATGCTAAAAAGTACAGTAGTTATTAACATCATTGTAACCCGCTGTTGCAGTAGCAAAGCAGTTAAACAAACAAGTAGATATTTAAGTTAAGGCAAACAGGTAATTCTTAACAGTAAGTATCAAACACATAGATAGGCACAATCTACAATATGATTAACAGGCTGTGCCATTATGTAATCAGTAGCAAACTAAATTAAGCCAAGCAACATAATTGAACAATTTTGCAATAAGTGGCTAACTAAAATTCCGAGAAGCAGGTAACTGAACTTACGCTAGTTCTTTGTACAGGCAAACTTCAACTTCTTTTTTGCTTACAAGGTTGTACAAAGGAGTCCATGGCATCAATTGCTTGGATACGCAGTCCCAATACTTCTTTCTTCCCACACTGCATGGGTAAGTCGAATGGTTAATCTAGTAAGATGGTGCATCCTTGATATATTATATGAGGACGTGTAGTCAGACTAGTTGTAGCCAAACACATCACACTGGCTTTTACTGTATATTTCATGCGATTACTTTTGGCATATCGAGATCTAAGCAATCTACAATAGGATGAAAAGACTGGCATCCTTCACATTATTAGCGAACTCAGTTCATAGAAACAAGCAATTCAACCATTCTGTGGGTAAATCAAAAGCGCCACTGGAATATTTTTCACTATCCAATTATACACGCAAAAAGGGGCGACGCCACCATAGGGGCTGGTATGGGCGGCCGCCTCAGGTGGCTGGAAAGTGTGCACCTAGTTTGAGTCGTCCATGTTGGCCCATGCTAGTTTTGTTCATCCCAAGGCACGAGCAGGCAATGGAAGAAATGAAGAAAAATGTTTCAATTTGGATGGGCCAATAACATAAGTGCAAGGCAAGCCCTATAGCAGGCTCGCGGCCCATACGAGCGCCTCCCATATCGATCGACAGCAGCAAAAATCCCAATTCATTCGTTCCAGCCTCCAGTCTGGTTCACTCCTAACCTAGCCGTAGCTGGACAGACCGACACAGCTCTTCCTCGCGCCCTCATTGGAGGGCGGTTGCCGGGCTTCAAGCGAACGGAAGGACAAGAAGATGAAGATCCAACCCTGGGTGTAGCCTGCGTGGGAGGCACCGGCGGCAGCACGAGCATGGCATCGAGCTTGCGCAAACGGACAGTCGCAGCTTGCAAGAGTAGCATGCGCAACGTGCAGGTACATCACATCCCTGATTATATCTAATTCAACTCTTCAATTTCTGGCCAATAGTTAAACCTGACGGTGTTGTAAAACTGCTTGTATCTAGGGAATCTATGAGAAAATGAAACCAATTTCTACTTATTTTATAACTCCCCCAATCAATACTGAACTGACTGAATCTGATGTATCTTATCAAGTTTCCGGTGCAAACATACAAGCTCATGTTGTTCTTGAGCCTGAAGTGTCTAATGAACAGACTGCTAATGAAGGATTTGACGCAAACATTTTACATGCTCCTGGTGATGAACATATAGTGTCTAATGAGGGATCTAATGCAAGCATTTTGCAAGCTCATTGAAGGATTTAGTGTCTAATGATGATCTACTATGTTGAGAGAGACAGAGATTTGCAGGCATTGATGACAAGCAAATTATAGTGCATTTTCATAGCTTGAGGAAACGTCGAGGCCATCTACCAGAAAGTCCCCGTATCATGACAACATAGCAAAAATGCTTTTCTAATCTGTTGTTTGAAACTATTGGCATACTTGTGCAGGATAGATATATTGATATGCAGTTTGCGCACTGGTTATACGTGCAATTACACTTCGATATTTTCAGCCAGAGAACGAATAATTCAAGCAGGTACAGACCATGTTTGTAGTCCTTGTACACCATGTTGCACTTTGTGTTTTTTGGTGCTTGCATCATTTAGTGTTTATAATCTGAAGTACTTTGGATCATTAGCTGGTTTTCAAAGTGCATGTAGCTTCACATTTCTCAAGTTATGTTGATTTCCGGAGTGCAAGTGCCTTCGTATTTTTTAACTTAAATGTTCGCCCCTGGTAACTTGAATTCGTGGATCAGCCACTGCACACAAATCATACATGAATGCCAATACAAATTAAATGAAATGCAGGGACTTACGCTAGCTCGTTGTACAGGCTCACTGCAGCTCTGCTTGCGCTTGGGATGTTCCATGTACAAGTCCATGTTACCACTTGCTTGGATGTGCAGACCTTGTCCTCCTTGCATCCCCCTCTGCATTTTTGACACGACGAATGGTTGATCAAATAAGAGGAATCGACCTTGATGTTGTACCGGAGGACAGATACTTACAAGGTTATACGGGTGTGCAGGATGTGTACCAGATCCCATAGCGCCGTCATGCTTCACTAAAAAATGGATTTGCTTGTTTCAGATGATATCTCCAGAAGAAATAAGAGTTAAAGTCAGAGTTGCATAGGCGTGTAAGCTAAGATAACAGTGAAAGGATATCCAAACATCGTCAGCACAGTGCACAAGGGAGTGATGTGTGGATACCTAGTTCGGGCCGGTGTTTGGGCATGCTCGCCTAGCTAGAGTGCGGGTCACTTCAGAGCCGTTGAGGGTGATGCGCTGGCGTTGGCTGGCCGCGCACGGATGCAAATCTTGAGTGGCAGCGGAGTGCTACGATGCGGTGGACGAGACCGTTGGTGAAGCCCCAACGGCCTCGGGGGGCGGAGGTGCGACGATGTGCTCGGTGAAGTAGCCCCGGTGAGCTGGGAGACGACGTTGGTGAAGCGCACCTGATGCGGTGGAACTTGGTGTCTGTGAGGCACGTCGGTTGCGGCGGCCGACGTTGTCGGTGGACCACCCAGTGCGGTGGACGAGGGCGTAGATGAGGTAGCTCCGGTGCGGTGGTGAAGCGCAACCGTCGTCTTCATCGTCGTCGTCCGGCACAGAGGTGGGGAACGGTGGGGAAAGAGACGAGACGAGGGGCGATTCGAGGGATGGCGGCGAATTAGGGATTTGAGCAATCTGGGCGCGGAAGGGGACGATGGAGAAGAGAGATTTTGCAGGGCTGGAATTGGGGCCGCCAGATATTTCAATCCGAAACGTGGAAGCACAAACTTATATTGTCGTCGTCCTTTTTTTGGGGGGAGGGGGGGTGGGTGGGTGGTTGCTACATGTCCGTCCGACACACGCGACCACCCCGACAGGACTATGCTTTGGTGCCTTAAGGCACCTGCCTTTGTGTCCATGACATGTGGGCCCAACAGGTGGCTGGCCCACATGTCAGTCACCCAAGGGCAGTTGCCTTTAAGGCACCGAAGCAGCGTCCACCCCGACACGACCCTGGTCTGCCTGGTGGGCCTACATTTGAGAATGCAAACGAATCTTCTTTCATTTGCAAACGAATCTGTATGTATTACCATGCCCGTGTTTTCCTTGCAATAATTAGTCATTCGAAACGAGATACTCCATCCGTTCACTTTTGTAAGTCGTTTCAAACAACTTAAAATGAATTGTTTTGCACATTGTCTGAAATGTCTTCAAGGTCTTATAAAAGTGAACAGAGGGAGTACTATAAATTAATTAATGAGGAGTTATTTGAAAAAAATCGAAACGGTACCCACGCTAACGTGGATTAGAGTGTGTCACATAATTAGTTATTTGAATTAGAGTGTGTGTCAGGTAGTTAGTTATTTGAATTAGAGTGTGTGTCACGTAGTTAGTTATTTGAATTAGAGTGTGTGTCACGTAGCGATCTCCAATTCTAACGTGGATTTCGCATTTCACTGTATCCACGCTACTTTTTTAATACAAATTCATATGTATATGATGAACACCATGGTAGTGAGAAAACTTTTGGTTGGATTCAAACATATGACCTACAAAATAGCACAACCAATTGAGTCAATGTCAACTTTTGGAAACTTAGTATGGCACGAATTCGAAATAATTACCCATATGCCTGGTCCTCGGTTCAAATCTTACAATGTACACCGAATTGAAACATCGATATTAAGTCTCGTACTATAT